>NC_091284.1:839911601-840188352 GCF_032444005.1 Ranitomeya imitator | reverse complement strand
CACCTCAGGGGACATTGTAATGGTCTGTAATGAGACACATTTTGTACTTGTTGAGTTCCACGTGTGCAAGGAGGAAAAAGTCAGCCACCTTGTACAAATGCAGCAGTACTGCTGTACAAGGTGGCTGTTATACATAGAAACACCTGTGGGTGGGGGGGGCAGGCTCCCTTCAATTTCAGTTCATGTGCCTGCGTGGCGTTTGCAGGTCACGTTGCAAGCTACACAGCAGGGGAACAGCTGGCGTTGCTGAACCCCACTGACACATTGACTGGTGTTTTTCTCTGTGCAGATTGCATGTCCGGGCAAAAACTAGCGGGTGTTAGAGCCCAGGGTCAGCAGGAGGAGGAGGAGAGGGAGCAAAGTGTAGGCCGCAGCCTGCACTGGTGGCAGCTTTTTGTTCTGTTGTGCCAGCGTGGCTTGTGCTTGGACACGTTGCCGGACTACACAGCAGGGAACAGCTGGCGGTGCTGAACCCCACTAACACATTGGCTGGTGTTTTTCTCTGTGCAGCTAGCATTTCCGGGCAGAAACTGGCGTTGTTTGAGCCCAGGGTCAGCAGGAGGAGTAGAGGAGCAGAGTGTAGGCCGAAGCCTAGTTGAACCAATTTCAAAGGTTACCTTTAACCCCCCCCTCAGGTGTTGCAAGGATACAAGAGCCACACCTTGAACAGCATTAATGATGCACAAGTCAAAGGTTGCTCTATTTAATTTTGCTCCTTGCACACGCTGAATTAAACACGTACACTATTTAGCCCATTATACTGTCAAACAGTTGTGGAGGCGTGACTTGTCTTTTTAACGAGACGCAGCACAGGTGTCAAAATTTGCACCTAGCGTACTGGGCGCAGATTCCTGAGCGTTGTTATTTGCTGTACAGGAGTCTGCGCCTCTTGTGTTATCCTTGGCAATACCTGTTAGTGCAGGCCGTCTCATGACCTCATTTCATGTTGGCCGGTGCGGTTAACGATGGCCATAAATCCCCAGACCCACAGTGCTTTTCCTAAAGTCACACTGCGGTGCTGGGATTCGTGGCCTTGTGCAGTAAATATGATCGCCGCTCACACATGTCCTTACACCTGCTTCAGACTGGGCCGGCCTCAGCTGATCCCTTATCGCATGCCGCGGCCATGAGGCCGCACAGTCAGAAGAAGGCGGAAGGAGGGGAGTGAAAACAGGGGAACATATGCACTGCTCGTGCCCCATCAATCACACCCTCGCAGGTCAAAATATATGAGACAACGGGGGGCGTTGTGTCGGACAGGGGGGACGCACCACAGGCACAGCCAGCCAACCAATGATGTCAGGAGACGGGCAGCGCTAACAATGGGGGTGCTGCGTGTCATTAAAAAGGAAAGTCACACCTCAGGGACATTGTAATGGTCTGTAATGAGACACATTTTGTACTTGTTGAGTTCCACGTGTGCAAGGAGAAAAAGTCAGCCACCTTGTACAAATGCAGCAGTACTGCTGTACAAGGTGGCTGTTATACATAGAAACACTGTGGGTGGGGGGCAGGCCTCCTTCAATTTCAGTTCATGTGCCTGCGTGGCGTTTGCAGGTCACGTTGCAAGCTACACAGCAGGGGAACAGCTGGCGTTGCTGAACCCCACTGACACATTGACTGGTGTTTTTCTCTGTGCAGATTGCATGTCCGGGCAAAAACTAGCGGTGTTAGAGCCCAGGGTCAGCGAGGCAGGAGGAGGAGGAGAGAGCAAAGTGTAGGCCGCAGCCTGCACTGGTGGCAGCTTTTGTTCTGTTGTGCCAGCGTGGCTTGTGCTGGACACGTTGCCGACTACACAGCAGGGGAACAGCTGGCGGTGCTGAACCCCACTAACACATTGGCTGGTGTTTTTCTCTGTGCAGCTAGCATTTCCGGGCAGAAACTGGCGTTGTTTGAGCCCAGGGTCAGCAGGAGGAGTAGAGGAGCAGAGTGTAGGCCAGAAGCCTAGTTGAACCAATTTCAAAGGTTACCTTTAACCCCCCCCCTCAGGTGTTGCAAGGTACAAGAGCCACACCTTGAACAGCATTAATGATGCACAAGTCAAAGGTTGCTCTATTTAATTTTGCTCCTTGCACACGCTGAATTAAACACGTACACTATTTAGCCCATTATACTGTCAAACAGTTGTGGAGGCGTGACTTGTCCTTTTTAACGAGACGCAGCACAGGTGTCAAAATTTGCACCTAGGTACTGGGCGCAGATTCCTGAGCGTTGTTATTTGCTGTACAGGAGTCTGCGCTCTTGTGTTATCCCTTGGCAATACCCTGTTAGTGCAGGCCGTCTCATGACCTCATTTCATGTTGGCCGGTGCGGTTAACGATGGCCATAAATCCAGACCCACAGTGGCTTTTCCTAAAGTCACACTGCGGTGCTGGGATTCGTGGCCTTGTGCAGTAAATATGATCGCCGCTCACACATGTCCTTACACCTGCTTCAGACTGGGCGGCCTCAGCTGATCCCTTATCGCATGCCGTGGCCATGAGGCCGCACAGTCAGAAGAAGGCGGAAGGAGGGGAGTGAAAACAGGGGAACATATGCACTGCTCGTGCCCACAATCACACCCTCGCAGTCAAAATATATGAGACAACGGGGGGCGTTGTGTCGGACAGGGGGACGCACAGGCACAGCCAGCCAACCAATGATGTCAGGAGACGGGCAGCGCTAACAATGGGGGTGCTGCGTGTCATTAAAAAGGAAAGTCACACCTCAGGGACATTGTAATGGTCTGTAATGAGACACATTTTGTACTTGTTGAGTTCCACGTGTGCAAGGAGAAAAAGTCAGCCACCTTGTACAAATGCAGCAGTACTGCTGTACAAGGTGGCTGTTATACATAGAAACACCTGTGGGTGGGGGGCAGGCTCCCTTCAATTTCAGTTCATGTGCCTGCGTGGCGTTTGCAGGTCACGTTGCAAGCTACACAGCAGGGGAACAGCTGGCGTTGCTGAACCCCACTGACACATTGACTGGTGTTTTTCTCTGTGCAGATTGCATGTCCGGGCAAAAACTAGCGGTGTTAGAGCCCAGGGTCAGCAGGAGGAGGAGGAGAGGAGCAAAGTGTAGGCCGCAGCCTGCACTGGTGGCAGCTTTTGTTCTGTTGTGCCAGCGTGGCTTGTGCTGGACACGTTGCCGACTACACAGCAGGGGAACAGCTGGCGGTGCTGAACCCCACTAACACATTGGCTGGTGTTTTTCTCTGTGCAGCTAGCATTTCCGGGCAGAAACTGGCGTTGTTTGAGCCCAGGGTCAGCAGGAGGAGTAGAGGAGCAGAGTGTAGGCCGAAGCCTAGTTGAACCAATTTCAAAGGTTACCTTTAACCCCCCCCTCAGGTGTTGCAAGGTACAAGAGCCACACCTTGAACAGCATTAATGATGCACAAGTCAAAGGTTGCTCTATTTAATTTTGCTCCTTGCACACGCTGAATTAAACACGTACACTATTTAGCCCATTATACTGTCAAACAGTTGTGGAGGCGTGACTTGTCTTTTTAACGAGACGCAGCACAGGTGTCAAAATTTGCACCTAGGTACTGGGCGCAGATTCCTGAGCGTTGTTATTTGCTGTACAGGAGTCTGCGCTCTTGTGTTATCCCTTGGCAATACCCTGTTAGTGCAGGCCGTCTCATGACCTCATTTCATGTTGGCCGGTGCGGTTAACGATGGCCATAAATCCCAGACCCACAGTGGCTTTTCCTAAAGTCACACTGCGGTGCTGGGATTCGTGGCCTTGTGCAGTAAATATGATCGCCGCTCACACATGTCCTTACACCTGCTTCAGACTGGGCGGCCTCAGCTGATCCCTTATCGCATGCCGCGGCCATGAGGCCGCACAGTCAGAAGAAGGCGGAAGGAGGGGAGTGAAAACAGGGGAACATATGCACTGCTCGTGCCCATCAATCACACCCTCGCAGTCAAAATATATGAGACAACGGGGGGCGTTGTGTCGGGCAGGGGGGACGCACAGGCACAGCCAGCCAACCAATGATGTCAGGAGACGGGCAGCGCTAACAATGGGGGTGCTGCGTGTCATTAAAAAGGAAAGTCACACCTCAGGGACATTGTAATGGTCTGTAATGAGACACATTTTGTACTTGTTGAGTTCCACGTGTGCAAGGAGAAAAAGTCAGCCACCTTGTACAAATGCAGCAGTACTGCTGTACAAGGTGGCTGTTATACATAGAAACACCTGTGGGTGGGGGGCAGGCTCCCTTCAATTTCAGTTCATGTGCCTGCGTGGCGTTTGCAGGTCACGTTGCAAGCTACACAGCAGGGGAACAGCTGGCGTTGCTGAACCCCACTGACACATTGACTGGTGTTTTTCTCTGTGCAGATTGCATGTCCGGGCAAAAACTAGCGGTGTTAGAGCCCAGGGTCAGCAGGAGGAGGAGGAGAGGAGCAAAGTGTAGGCCGCAGCCTGCACTGGTGGCAGCTTTTGTTCTGTTGTGCCAGCGTGGCTTGTGCTGGACACGTTGCCGACTACACAGCAGGGGAACAGCTGGCGGTGCTGAACCCCACTAACACATTGGCTGGTGTTTTTCTCTGTGCAGCTAGCATTTCCGGGCAGAAACTGGCGTTGTTTGAGCCCAGGGTCAGCAGGAGGAGTAGAGGAGCAGAGTGTAGGCCGAAGCCTAGTTGAACCAATTTCAAAGGTTACCTTTAACCCCCCCCTCAGGTGTTGCAAGGTACAAGAGCCACACCTTGAACAGCATTAATGATGCACAAGTCAAAGGTTGCTCTATTTAATTTTGCTCCTTGCACACGCTGAATTAAACACGTACACTATTTAGCCCATTATACTGTCAAACAGTTGTGGAGGCGTGACTTGTCTTTTTAACGAGACGCAGCACAGGTGTCAAAATTTGCACCTAGGTACTGGGCGCAGATTCCTGAGCGTTGTTATTTGCTGTACAGGAGTCTGCGCTCTTGTGTTATCCCTTGGCAATACCCTGTTAGTGCAGGCCGTCTCATGACCTCATTTCATGTTGGCCGGTGCGGTTAACGATGGCCATAAATCCCAGACCCACAGTGGCTTTTCCTAAAGTCACACTGCGGTGCTGGGATTCGTGGCCTTGTGCAGTAAATATGATCGCCGCTCACACATGTCCTTACACCTGCTTCAGACTGGGCGGCCTCAGCTGATCCCTTATCGCATGCCGCGGCCATGAGGCCGCACAGTCAGAAGAAGGCGGAAGGAGGGGAGTGAAAACAGGGGAACATATGCACTGCTCGTGCCCATCAATCACACCCTCGCAGTCAAAATATATGAGACAACGGGGGGCGTTGTGTCGGGCAGGGGGGACGCACAGGCACAGCCAGCCAACCAATGATGTCAGGAGACGGGCAGCGCTAACAATGGGGGTGCTGCGTGTCATTACAAAGGAAAGTCACACCTCAGGGACATTGTAATGGTCTCTAATGAGACACATTTTGTACGTGTTGAGTTCCACGTGGGCAAGGAGAAAAAGTCAGCCACCTCGTACAAATGCAGCAGTACTGCTGTACAAGGTGGCTGATATACATAGAAACACCTGTGGGTGGGGGGCAGGCTCCCTTCAATTTCAGTTCATGTGCCTGCGTGGCGTTTGCAGGTCACGTTGCAAGCTACACAGCAGGGGAACAGCTGGCGTTGCTGAACCCCACTAACACATTGGCTGGTGTTTTTCTCTGTGCAGCTAGCATGTCCGGGCAGAAACTGGCGTTGTTTGAGCCCAGGGTCAGCAGGAGGAGGAGAGGAGCAAAGTGTAGGCCGAAGCCTGCACTGGTGGCAGCTTTTGGTCGGTTGTGCCAGCGTGGCTTGTGCTGGACACGTTGCCGACTACACAGCAGGGGAACAGCTGGCGGTGCTGAACCCCACTAACACATTGGCTGGTGTTTTTCTCTGTGCAGCTAGCATTTCCGGGCAAAAACTAGCGGTGTTTGAGCCCAGGGTCAGCAGGAGGAGTAGAGGAGCAGAGTGTAGGCCGAAGCCTAGTTGAACCAATTTCAAAGGTTACCTTTAACCCCCCCCTCAGGTGTTGCAAGGTACAAGAGCCACACCTTGTGCAGCATTAATGCTGCACAAGTAAAAGGTTGCTCTATTTGTTTTGCTCCTTGCACACGCTGACTAAAACACGTACACTATTTAGCCCATTATACTGTCAAACAGTTGTGGAGGCGTGACTTGTCTTTTTAACGAGACGGAGCACAGGTGTCAAAATTTGCACCTAGGTACTGGGCGCAGATTCCTGAGCGTTCTTATTTGCTGTACAGGAGTCTGCGCTATTGTGATCCCTTGGCCATGCGCTGTGAGCGCTTCCTGTCTTCTGACCTCATTTCATGTCGGCCGTTGCGGTTAGCGATGGACATGAATCCCAGACCCACAGTGTGTTTTTAAAAAATCACACTGCGGTGCTGGGATTCGTGCCCTGGTGCACTAAATATGTTTGCCGCTCACACATGTCCTTACACCTGCTTCAGACTGGGCGGCCTCATCTGATCCCTTATCGCCTGCCGCGGCCATGAGGACACCCAGTCTGAAGAAGGCGGAAGGAGATGAGTGAACACAGGCAAACATATGCACTGCACATGCCCATCAATCACACCCTCGCTGTCCAAAAAAATAAGACACCGAGGGCCGTTGTTTCGAGCAGGGGAGATGCACAGGCGCAGCCAGCTAACCAATGATGTCAAAAGACGGGCAGCGCTAACAAGGGTGGTGCTGCGTGTCATTACAAAGGAAAGTCACACCTCAGGGACATTGTAATGGTCTCTAATGAGACACATTTTGTACGTGTTGAGTTCCACGTGGGCAAGGAGAAACAGTCAGCCACCTCGTACAAATGCAGCAGTACTGCTGTACAAGGTGGCTGATATACATAGAAACACCTGTGGGTGGGGGGCAGGCTCCCTTCAATTTCAGTTCATGTGCCTGCGTGGCGTTTGCAGGTCACGTTGCAAGCTACACAGCAGGGGAACAGCTGGCGTTGCTGAACCCCACTGACACATTGACTGGTGTTTTTCTCTGTGCAGATTGCATGTCCGGGCAAAAACTAGCGGTGTTAGAGCCCAGGGTCAGCAGGAGGAGGAGGAGAGGAGCAAAGTGTAGGCCGAAGCCTGCACTGGTGGCAGCTTTTGGTCGGTTGTGCCAGCGTGGCTTGTGCTGGACACGATGCCGGCTACACAGCGGGGGAACAGCAGGCGGTGCTGAACCCCACTAACACATTGGCTGGTGTTTTTCTCTGTGCAGCTAGCATGTCCGGGCAGAAACTGGCGTTGTTTGAGCCCAGGGTCAGCAGGAGGAGGAGAGGAGCAAAGTGTAGGCCGAAGCCTGCACTGGTGGCAGCTTTTGGTCGGTTGTGCCAGCGTGGCTTGTGCTGGACACGTTGCCGACTACACAGCAGGGGAACAGCTGGCGGTGCTGAACCCCACTAACACATTGGCTGGTGTTTTTCTCTGTGCAGCTAGCATTTCCGGGCAAAAACTAGCGGTGTTTGAGCCCAGGGTCAGCAGGAGGAGTAGAGAAGCAGAGTGTAGGCCGAAGCCTAGTTGAACCAATTTCAAAGGTTACCTTTAACCCCCCCCTCAGGTGTTGCAAGGTACAAGAGCCACACCTTGTGCAGCATTAATGCTGCACAAGTAAAAGGTTGCTCTATTTGTTTTGCTCCTTGCACACGCTGACTAAAACACGTACACTATTTAGCCCATTATACTGTCAAACAGTTGTGGAGGCGTGACTTGTCTTTTTAACGAGACGCAGCACAGGTGTAAAAATTTGCACCTAGGTACTGGGCGCAGATTCCTGAGCGTTGTTATTTGCTGTACAGGAGTCTGCGCTATTGTGATCCCTTGGCCATGCGCTGTGAGCGCTTCCTGTCTTCTGACCTCATTTCATGTCGGCCGTTGCGGTTAGCGATGGACATGAATCCCAGACCCACAGTGTGTTTTCAAAAAATCACACTGCGTGGCTGGGATTCGTGGCCTTGTGCAGTAAATAGGTTGGCCGCTTACACATGTCCTTACACCTGCTCCAGACTGGGCGGCCTCAGCTGATCCCTTATCGCCTACCACGGCCAGGAGGCCGCACAGTCTGAAGAAGGCGGAAGGAGATGAGTTAAGACAGGCGAACATATGCACTGCTCGTGCCCATAAACCACACCCTCGCTGACAAAATAAATATGACAACGAGGGGCGTTGTTTCTAGCAGGGCGGATGCACAGGCGCAGCCAGCTAACCATGATGACAAAAGACGGGAAACGCTACCAAGGGGGGTGCTGCGTATCATTACAAAGGAAAGTCACACCTCAGGGACAGTGGAATGGTCTCAATGAGACACATTTTGTACGTGTTGAGTTCCACGTGGGCAAGGAGAAAAAGTCAGCCACCTTGTACAAATGCAGCAGTACTGCTGTACTAGGTGGCTGTTATACATAGAAACACCTGGGGGGGTGGGGCCAGGTTCCCTTTTAATTTCAGTTCCTGTGCCTGCATGGCGTTTGCAGGTCACGTTGCCGGCTACACAGCAGGGGAACAGCTGGCGTTGCTGAACCCCACTAACACATTGGCTGGTGTTTTTCTCTGTGCAGCTAGCACTTCCGGGCAAAAACTAGCGGTGTTTGAGCCCAGGGTCAGCAGGAGGAGGAGAGGAGCAGAGTGTAGGCCGAAGCCTGCACTGGTGGCAGCTTTTGTTCTGTTGTGCCAGCGTGGCTTGTGCTGGACACGTTGCCGACTACACAGCAGGGGAACAGCTGGCGGTGCTGAACCCCACTGACACATCACCTAGTGTTTTTTTCTGTGTAGACAACACTTCCAGGTGGCAACTGACAGTGTTGAAACCCAGGGAATCAAAGAGGAGCAGAGTGTAGGCCGAAGCCTGCAGTGGAGCAAGTTGAAAGGGAACCTTTAACCCCCCCCCCCAGGCATTTGTTGCTGAAAGAGCCATCTTGTACAGCAGTAATACTGCACATGGAAAATGGTGGCTCCGAAAATTATGCTCCTTGCAAACGCTGAAGTACACACTCATATAATGTGTCCCCTCACACCGTCAAACCATCCCGGAAGTGGGACTTTCCTTTGTAATGTGACACAGCACAGCCGTCATTCCAACCCCCTTGGTGCCGGGCACCACCTCCTCAACGTTGTTTGGTTCTGTCACGGAGCCCGCACTGTAATGTTATCCCTTGGCCATGCACAGTTAGCGGTGCCCGTCTTCTGACATCATGTAGGTGTCAGGCTGGCAGTGCCTGTGCGTCCAAGCTGCCCGAGATCCAACCTTGCAGTGTCATCTAATGTAGTCCCACTGCGGGCCAGGGATCCATGGGCATGCGCAGTGCATATCATCGCCTCTCACTCACCTCCTTCCTGCTTCTTCAGACTGTGCGGCGTCACGGCCGTGGCATGCTATTAGGGATCAGCTGACGCCGCCTAGTCTGAAGAAGCGTGAAGAAGGGGAGTGAGAGGCTAGTATATGCACTGCGCATGGCCATGGATACCAGGCCCACTGTGGGATCACATTAGACGACACTGCGAGGTGTGATTTCGGGCAGCGTGGACGCACAGGCGCAGCCAGGACGACAACAAATGATGTCAGAGGACGGGCAGCGCAAACTGTGCATGGCCAAGGGATAACATAACAGCGCAGGGTCCATGACGGAATCAAACAACGCTAAGGAGGCAGCGCACGGTGCCAAGGGGGTAGCAATGACGGCTGTGCTGTGTCACATTACAAAGGAAAGTCCCACCTCCGGGACGGTTGGACGGTGTGAGGGGACACATTACATGAGTGTGTAGTTCAGCGTTTGCAAGGAGCATAATTTCAAGAGCGACCTTTCCCTTGTGCAGTATTAGTGCTGCACATGGTGGCTCTTTCAGTAACAAACGCCTAGGGGGGGGGGGGGACAGGTCCCCTTACATTTTAGTTGTGCCAGCGTGGCGGTCGCATGACACGTTGCCGGATACACAGCTGGGGATCAGCTGACGTTACTGAACCCCAATAACAGAGGAGCGACTGTTGACTGTGCACACAGCACTTCCAGGCACCAACTGGCGGTGTTAGAGCCCAGGGACAGCAGGAGGAGCAGATTGGAGGTATTGCCGCACACACAGCTGGGGATCAGCTGACGTTACTGAACCCCAATAACAGAGGAGCGACTGTTGACTGTGCACACAGCACTTCCAGGCACCAACTGGCGGTGTTAGAGCCCAGGGACAGCAGGAGGAGCAGAGGAACAGAGTGTAGGCCGAAGCCTGATTGGAGCAAGTTGAAAGGAAACCTTTAACCCCCCCCCCCAAGACGTTTGTAGCTGAAAGAGCCATGTTGTGCAGCACTAAGGATGCAAAAGGAAAAGGTTGCTCTTTTAATTATGCTCCTTGCAAACACCGAAGTAAACACTAAAAATGTGTCCCTTTATACCGTTAAACCGTTCCGGAGGTGCGAATTTCCTTCGTAATGGGACACAGCACAGCTGTCATTCCTATCCCCTTGATGCCGTGCGCTGCCTCCTCAGCGTTGTTTTAAGCTGCCACGGAGCCTGCGCTGTTCTGTTAGCCCTTGGCCATGCCCAATTAGCGCTGCCTGTCTTCTGACATAATTTGGTGTCAGGCTGTCAGTGCCTGTGCGTCCACGCTGCTCCAGATCCCACCTCGCAGTCTCATCTAACGTAATCCCACTGCGGGCCTTGGAACCATGGGCATGCACAGTGCATAACCTCGACTCTCACTCCCCTCCTTCCCTCTTCTTCAGACTGTGCGGTGTCACGGCCGTGGCATGCTAGGGATCAGCTGACGGCGCACAGTCTAAAGAAGGCGGAGGGAAATGAGCGAGAGCCCGAGGGGAAGATATGCACTGCGCATGCCCATGGATCCCAGGCCCGCAGTGTGACTCAATCAGAAGACACTGCGAGGCGGGATCTCGGGCAGCGCGGCCGCACAGGCGCAGCCAGCCTGACACCAAATTATGTCAGAAGACAGGCAGCGCAAATAGGGCATGCCCAAGGGATAACAGAACAGCGCAGGCTCCGTGACAGCTTAAAACAACGCTGAGGAGGCAGCGCATGGCACCAAGGGGGTAGGAATGACGGCTGTGCTGCGTCACATTACGAAGGAAAGTCCCAGCTCCGGGACGGTATAACGGTATCAGTGAACACATTTTATAAGTGTTAAGTTCTGCGTGTGCAAAGAGCTAAAAAAAAAGAGCTACCTTTTCCTTGTGCAGCATTACTGCTGCACAAGATGGCTCTTTCAGTAACAAACGACGGGGGGGGGGGGGGGGGACAGGTTCCCTTACATTTAGGTTGTTGTGCCAGCGTGGCGGTCGCAGGACACATTGCCGGCTACACAGCTGGGGATCAGCTGACGTTACTGAAACCCAATAACACTGGGTCGTATGTTTTTACTGTGCAGCCTGCACTTCTGAGCCGCAACTGGCGGTGTTGGAGCCCAGGAATAGCAGTTCAGGTGGTAGAAAGATGAACACAGCAGGAGACCTGGATGACACCCAATTACTTAATCAGGCAGAGGAGTGGCAAATTCCTGCGAGATCCAGGCCTGGTTCATTTTCAGGAAAGTAAGCCGGTCAACGTTATCGGAGGATAGTCGCATGCGACGGTCTGTTAGTACACCACCTGCGGCACTAAAGACACGTTCCGATAAGACACTAGCCGCAGGGCAAGCCAGCACCTCCAATGCATACTGGCTTAGCTCTGGCCATGTATCCAGCTTAGAGACCCAAAACTTGAACGGGGAAGAGCCGTCTGGGAGTACAGTAAGAGGGCAAGCCATGTAGTCTGTCACCATCTGACGGAACCGTTGCCTCCTGCTGACTGGAGCCGCCGGTGATGGTGTAGACATTTGGGGCGGGCACACAAAAGTGTGCCAGAGTTGTGCCATACTGGGCTTGCCTTGGGCAGAGGCACTGCTTCTGCTCCCTCTTTGGGCAGAGCCTCCCCCACTGCCTCGACGCACTGAGCTGCTTTGTAAAGCACTAGCAGCACTCCTCTCAGTTGGACAGGAGAAGATGATGGAATTCACCAGTGTGTCGTGGTACTCCCGCAATTTACGCTCCCGGGTCAACGCAGGGATGAGGTTTTGGACGTTGTCCCGGTAGCGAGGATCGAGGAGGGTGAACACCCAATAATCAGGCATGTTGAGAATGTGGTCGATGCGGCGGTCGTTTCTCAGGCACTGCAGCATGAAATCCACCATGTGCTGCAGAGTGCCAACCGGCCCAGAAACGCTGTCCCCTGCTTGAGACATGATCTCTGCCCGCTCGTCATCACCCCACCCTCGCTGTACACACTGACCACTGGACAATTGTGTCGCTCCCTCCTCTGGACGGAGCTCTTCCTCCTCCATTGACTCCTCCTCATCCTCCTCACAAATTGGCCCCTGCGTACCCCTTTGTGAGGAACCACGTGGCGCTGACTCTCCAGAAGCTGATGGAAAAGGTGACTCCTCATCCTCCACCTCTTCCACCACATCATCCCTTAACCCTTGCAAAGTTTGCTGAAGCAGGCAGATAAGGGGGACAGTCATGCTGACTAGTGCATCATCTGCACTTGCCATCCGCGTGGAATAATCAAAAGGACGCAAAACCTGGCAGACGTCCTTCATAGTGGCCCACTCTGTGGTTGTGAAGTCTGATCGGCGCTGACTGCGACTTCTTTGCGCCTGATGCAGCTGGTACTCCATAACTGCTTGCTGCTGCTCACACAACCGCTCCAACATATGTAACGTGGAATTCCACCGGGTAGGTAGGTCACATATGATGCGGTGTTCCGGAAGGCGGAATCGGCGCTGCAGAGCAGCAATGCGGGATCTGGCCAAGCTGGAACGCCGCAAGTGAGCACACTCTAGGCGGACCTTGTGCAGCAGGGCATCAAGATCCGGATAGTCCCTCAGAAAACTCTGCACAACCAAATTGAGCACATGTGCCAGACATGGGATGTGAGTGAGGTTGCCAAGGGCCAAAGCTGCCACCAGATTTCGGCCATTGTCACACACTACCATGCCTGGCTGGAGATTCGCTGGCAGTAACCACACATCGCTCTCCTGCTTTATGGCATTCCAGAGCTCCTGCGCTGTGTGGCTTCGATGCCCCAATGAAACTAGTTTCAAGACGGCCTGCTGACGTTTGGCCACGGCTGTGCTCATGTCGGTCATAGGTAAACGTTCACGGGTCCATGTGGGGGTGGACTGTGACGGATCCTGCAGAGAGGAATCAGAGGAACTGGTGTAAGAGGAGGAGTCGATGCGTACAGACTGGATTCCTGCAATCCTTGGAGTGGGCAGGACACGTCCTGCGCCACTCGCACGATCTGTACCTGGCTCAACAACATTAACCCAATGGGCAGTGAGGGAAACATATCGCCCCTGTCCATGCTGACTGGTCCACGCATCGGTGGTGAGGTGGACCTTGCTACTGACGGCGTTCAGTAGCGCATGTTTTATGTTTGCCTCAACATGCCTGTGCAGGGCAGGGACAGCCTGCCTGCTGAAGTAAAAGCGGCTGGGCACCTTGTACTGTGGGACTGCCAATGCCATCAAGTCACGGAAGCTGTCAGTCTCCACCAGCCTGAACGAGAGCATTTCCAGGGACAACAGTTTGGCAATGCCTGCATTCAGAGCCTGTGCTCGGGGGTGGTTGGCCGAGAATGCCCGCCTTTTCTCCCATGCCTGTACTACCGATGGCTGTAGAGTAGACTGGGAGTGTGAGGATGACTGGGAAGGTGGTGCTGTGGGTGGAATTACACAAGGTCTCTGGGAGGAAGCCAAACCAGCTGTGCGTGAGCTGGAGGAAGAGGCAACACGAGCTGAAGAGGTGGTAGCTGCCGCTGTTGGTTGGCCTACATCTTCAGTGTGTTTCTGTAACTCCACCGCGTGCCTGGTCCGCACATGTTTCCACATATTTGTGGTATTGAGGTTGCTGACATTTTTCCCTCTTTTTACTTTATGATGACACAGCTTGCATTTGACAAAACAAATGTCATCTGCAACTGTGTCAAAAAAGGACCAGGCACTGCAAGTCTTGGGAGCGCCCTTTTTGGCTTTGGAAAGAGACAGGCTCCTAACGGGTGCCAAAGTGGAGGCTACAGGCTCCGCAGTCTTCCCCCTCCCTCTCCCTCTTTGGCCCGTAAGAGGAAGCTCTTCCTCTGAGCTGCTCCCACCACCTTCCTGTTCCTCACGCCACGATGGGTCAAGGACCTCATCATCTCCACTACCCTCTGCCACCAACTGCTCCTCCTGGGTAGTCTCAGCAGCACAGTACGCACGAGAAAGCGGCACCTGAGTTTCATCATCAGATGCGTACTGCGCTGTGGTCACCGGAGGCACTGGCCCACCTGCCTCTTCAGAGTCAGAGAGATAAAGCTTTTGGGCATCACTGCACACTGCCTCTTCTTCCATTTCTCCAATGCTGCTTGGCTGGCCCCCTGTTTCCAAGCCAAGAGATTCAGAGAACAGAAGTAGAGACGGCTCCTGTCCTGGGCTCTCTGACTGCCTGGCCAATTTGGCAGGTGGTGAAGAGACAGATGGCTGCTCTCCAGTGCTCTGTGCCTGAGAGGATGTGGCACTAACTGAAGTCGATGCCGAGGCGTTAGCTGCCATCCACCCGACAACGGCTTCAATTTGGTCTTCACGCAGCAGCGGTGCACGGCGCTCTCCGACAAAGCTGCGCATGAAGGACTGTTCCCTGCTGAAACTGAGTGACGACGAGTCACCGGCGCCCGCAGCAGGCACAGAATCACCACGTCCTCTCCCTGCTCCTCTCCCTGCTCCGCGCCCACGCCCACGTGCCTTACTCCCTGCCCTCTTCATCTTGGTTGACAGATAAAGATAAGCAGAAAAGTACTAAGGCCTTAGTGTGCTTATTCCTGTAATGCTCCTCCTAACAGGTGTAAGAAACACTAATGTTGTAAATTGTGGACTAAACTTTATTATTTTTCAAATGTGGCCTACACAAGTGTAAGTTGTGTTTGGTGAACTTAACCTTTTTTTTGGTGCAGATCGGGCTACAGAGCTAGTTTAAATCACACGGAGACCGTGCAGACAGCCGTAAACGGCGCTGCAAGGCCAAGAAACCCTCCTCTAGGTTATCCTATATAGTGTTTTTCCACTATTTAGCTGGATACAAGTGGAAAGACACTAATAGGAATTTTTTTTTTCAAATTTTAAACTGGCTGCACTATTTGAAAAAAAGGAAATTTTTTTTCAAGGTATGAGGCAGTAACGCACCCTGAGCTGAATCCAACCGGCTATGGCTGCACACAGACTACAGGGCGAGCTGGGCTCACACGGAGACCGTGCAGACAGCCGTAAACGGCGCTGCAAGGCCAAAAAACCCTCCTCTAGGTTATCCTATATAGTGTTTTTCCACTATTTAGCTGGATACGAGTGGAAAGACACTAATAGGAATTTTTTTTTTCAAATTTTAAACAGGCTGCACTATTTGAAAAAAAGGAAAATTTTTCTCAAGGTATGAGCCAGTAACGAACCCTGAGCTGAATCCAACCGGCTATGGCTGCACACAGACTACAGGGCGAGCTGGGCTCACACGGAGACCGTGCAGACAGCCGTAAACGGCGCTGCAAGGCCAAAAAACCCTCCTCTAGGTTATCCTATATAGTGTTTTTCCACTATTTAGCTGGATACGAGTGGAAAGACACTAATAGGAATTTTTTTTTTCAAATTTTAAACAGGCTGCACTATTTGAAAAAAAGGAAAATTTTTCTCAAGGTATGAGCCAGTAACGAACCCTGAGCTGAATCCAACCGGCTATGGCTGCACACAGACTACAGGGCGAGCTGGGCTCACACGGAGACCGTGCAGACAGCCGTAAACGGCGCTGCAAGGCCAAAAAACCCTCCTCTAGGTTATCCTATATAGTGTTTTTCCACTATTTAGCTGGATACGAGTGGAAAGACACTAATAGGAATTTTTTTTTTCAAATTTTAAACAGGCTGCACTATTTGAAAAAAAGGAAAATTTTTCTCAAGGTATGAGCCAGTAACGAACCCTGAGCTGAATCCAACCGGCTATGGCTGCACACAGACTACAGGGCGAGCTGGGCTCACACGGAGACCGTGCAGACAGCCGTAAACGGCGCTGCAAGGCCCAAAAACCCCCCTCTAGGTTATCCTATGTAGTGTTTTTCCACAATAGAGCTGGAGACTGGTGGAAAAACACTAATAGGAAATTTGAGAAAAAATGTGCAGCAGGCTGCACTAAGAGCAAAAAAGAACAACTGTGTGAGGCAGTGTGAACCCCCCCTGAGCTGAATACAACCGGGTATATGGCTGCACACAGACTACAGAGTGAGCTGCACACACACACACACACAGAGACCTTGCAGAACGCTGTTAAAACAGCGCTGCAAGGCAAGAGCAAGGTGAACAGTGAAGAACACACAGCGTTTTGCTAAATTAGCCTTTGGAAAGGAAAATAAAGCAATTAGCTAGCTCAACTGGCCCTCAGTTAGAACACAGCGTCCTGTCCCTAACTGAAATCACAGCAGAGTGAGCGCAAAATGGCGGCAGCGCTTTTTTATAGTGCAGAGTGACATCATTTCAGCAGCCAATCCAAGCCTTGCCAGTACTTACATGCCCACCATGCTAAACAGGATGTGCCCACACTTTCATTCATTCCTCATTGGCTGCTGCGTTCAATTTGAATTCTGGGAACTTCCGATTCCGGTATCCGATACGCGGGAAGTATCGGAATTCGGTATCGGAATTCCGATACCGCAAATATCGGCCGATACCCGATACTTGCGGTATCGGAATGCTCAACACTACTCAACACTAGAAACAAACATCTTTTTTTTTTCTTTTTTTTTTAATATATTGTTTATGTAGGAGGAATCTTAATACGAAGGGTGTAAAGGGTCACGGATACCTAACCTTCTCACAAAACACTATCTGACTCCTGAAATGTGAAGCTCAGAAAACGTCATGGAATGGTCTAGGTATGAGGGGCAGACTGGACAATAATCTGTTTCAGGATTTTGACCAGACTGATGGCCGACTACTTAGCCCTCCCCTATTATACAATAAGTAAAAAAGTTCAAAAATGTTCAGAATCTTTATAGACAAAGTGTAGAATATTGTACTTGGTGACCCTGGATTCTACGGCTGCGGGATCTTCTGTACTTACCTACAGATTCATTTCTGAATACCCACAATATTTTTACTCTTCACATTTTGGGTTGTTTGGTGGACAATTTTATTGATAAACATATTACCGTGGTAATCTAAGGTAGGTTCCTGTTCTGATACTAAATCTCGATTTCTCTTATTGTACCAGTTCAGGTTCTGTCCAAACTCCAGCGTTTAATAGTCTCTAACTTCTCCACAGTAGACATCACGGAGGTGGCCGATCTTCTCAGGATGTCAACTTTGCACCTTGATCCTTCTCCTTCTTCTCAGGTGATTTTGGTGACTCTTCTTCCTCGGTAACAGGTGAGTTTCGATGACTGGCAGATTGGTCTAGAGTGTTAAATTAATATCTATGCAACTTGTTCCATGTGTTTCCATCATGGAGAAGATTCTTCCCTGGTTTTTCCATGTTGTCCTCATCCTGCCTCATTTCACCTAAATATTAATGTGTCCTATGGACTCCATCTTCTTACATTTTTATTGACAGGATTCCAGAAGTATAAAATATCAGATGGTAATGTTGAACGCGAGCACTTTCCACCCGGACTACTTCCTCCTTACGGGAATCCCCGGTCTGGAGGAATCCCATCTCCTGCTCTCCATCCCATTCTGTATCATGTACGCCATGGATCTTATTGGAAACTCCATTTTGATTTTCGTCATTGGAAGAAACGAGGCTCTCCATCAGCCCATGTACCTGTTCCTGGTGATGCTGGCCACCTGTGACATCCTCCTGAGCTCCACCACCGTGCCCAAGACTCTCTGCATCTTCTGGTTTAATTCTCATCTAATTACCTTTAATGGTTGCCTTGTCCAAATCTTCTTTATTCATTTCAATTTTGGGACGGAGTCCGCCATCTTGGTGAGCATGGCTTATGATCGATATTATGCCATTTGCTGCCCTTTAACGTACTCCTCTACCCTCACTGGATCGGTTATTAGGAGGATAATATTTTTTGCCCTTCTCAGAAGTTTTTCCATCATTACTCCATTTGTTTTCCTACTTTACAGATTGCCGTATGAAGGCAGCAATGTAATAGAGCACACATATTGTGAGCACATGTCCATGGCCAAGCTGGCTACTGCCGATATACTGGTCAATGTGGTCTATGGGCTCGTCATAGCGGCTAGTGCCACTGGCGTAGACTTGATCCTCATTGTTGTTTCATATGTTGTTATTATCAGGGCTGTTCTACAACTCCAATCCTCAGAGGCTCGTCTCAAGGCCTTCAATACGTGCGTGTCTCATGTCTGTGTTATCATTCTCTTCTATATACCGGCCTTCTTTTCATTCATTATCCATAGAATTGGCCACAAATACATTTCTCCCCAGTTCCACATCCTCTTGGCCAATCTCTATGTTATCGTCCCATCAATGATGAACCCAATTATCTATGGAGTGAAGACCAGAGAGATCAGACAGCGGGTGGTGGCCATGTTCTGTAAAGTATTTATCGGAGATCGATGTAAGAGACAGTATCTGAGGACTATGAGACTGTCGTAGACCAACATGGACCTCAGATTAGATGAATCTTCACAATCTACAACTCAAGTGGAATATATTACTGAGCTTTTCTAGGTGGATGCTTTCCTGAAACGGAAAGTACTTGCAAGCAGCATAATACAAAGAATAGCAGGTTTACCCAGAATCCTTTGCAGTAGGCGGAGCTATGCAAATCATCTCTTTCCACCCCTGTCTAATCCACAGCGCTTGGAACCGCCAAGCGTGCAATGCTGCGGATTAGTTTCTAAATTTACACAGCCAACCAATTCCTACCTGTGGACACGTGTTTCGGGCTTTAGGCCCTCATCAGCACAGGGCTGGAATTGGTTGGCTGTATGGAGTGGGGCTCGGTGAGCAAGCGATACATACATGCTAGCCACCTTAGGGAGAGACCCAAGTTGGGCTAAATGTAGCGGGACGAAAGAGACCGAAAAGCCCTCTACTTAAAGGAAATACATAGTGGATGCTTTCCTGAAACGGAAAGTACTTGCAAGCAGCATAATACAAAGAATAGCAGGTTTACCCAGAATCCTTTGCAGTAGGCGGAGCTATGCAAATCATCTCTTTCCACCCCTGTCTAATCCACAGCGCTTGGAACCGCCAAGCGTGCAATGCTGCGGATTAGTTTCTAAATTTACACAGCCAACCAATTCCTACCTGTGGACACGTGTTTCGGGCTTTAGGCCCTCATCAGCACAGGGCTGGAATTGGTTGGCTGTATGGAGTGGGGCTCGGTGAGCAAGCGATACATACATGCTAGCCACCTTAGGGAGAGACCCAAGTTGGGCTAAA
The DNA here is from genome assembly GCF_032444005.1 of Ranitomeya imitator. Classification (NCBI taxonomy): domain Eukaryota; kingdom Metazoa; phylum Chordata; class Amphibia; order Anura; family Dendrobatidae; genus Ranitomeya; species Ranitomeya imitator. The sequence goes on along the minus strand of NC_091284.1, from coordinate 840,168,934 downwards.
TGTAGCGGGACGAAAGAGACCGAAAAGCCCTCTACTTAAAGGAAATACATAGTGGATGCTTTCCTGAAACGGAAAGTACTTGCAAGCAGCATAATACAAAGAATAGCAGGTTTACCCAGAATCCTTTGCAGTAGGCGGAGCTATGCAAATCATCTCTTTCCACCCCTGTCTAATCCACAGCGCTTGGAACCGCCAAGCGTGCAATGCTGCGGATTAGTTTCTAAATTTACACAGCCAACCAATTCCTACCTGTGGACACGTGTTTCGGGCTTTAGGCCCTCATCAGCACAGGGCTGGAATTGGTTGGCTGTATGGAGTGGGGCTCGGTGAGCAAGCGATACATACATGCTAGCCACCTTAGGGAGAGACCCAAGTTGGGCTAAATGTAGCGGGACGAAAGAGACCGAAAAGCCCTCTACTTAAAGGAAATACATAGTGGATGCTTTCCTGAAACGGAAAGTACTTGCAAGCAGCATAATACAAAGAATAGCAGGTTTACCCAGAATCCTTTGCAGTAGGCGGAGCTATGCAAATCATCTCTTTCCACCCCTGTCTAATCCACAGCGCTTGGAACCGCCAAGCGTGCAATGCTGCGGATTAGTTTCTAAATTTACACAGCCAACCAATTCCTACCTGTGGACACGTGTTTCGGGCTTTAGGCCCTCATCAGCACAGGGCTGGAATTGGTTGGCTGTATGGAGTGGGGCTCGGTGAGCAAGCGATACATACATGCTAGCCACCTTAGGGAGAGACCCAAGTTGGGCTAAATGTAGCGGGACGAAAGAGACCGAAAAGCCCTCTACTTAAAGGAAATACATAGTGGATGCTTTCCTGAAACGGAAAGTACTTGCAAGCAGCATAATACAAAGAATAGCAGGTTTACCCAGAATCCTTTGCAGTAGGCGGAGCTATGCAAATCATCTCTTTCCACCCCTGTCTAATCCACAGCGCTTGGAACCGCCAAGCGTGCAATGCTGCGGATTAGTTTCTAAATTTACACAGCCAACCAATTCCTACCTGTGGACACGTGTTTCGGGCTTTAGGCCCTCATCAGCACAGGGCTGGAATTGGTTGGCTGTATGGAGTGGGGCTCGGTGAGCAAGCGATACATACATGCTAGCCACCTTAGGGAGAGACCCAAGTTGGGCTAAATGTAGCGGGACGAAAGAGACCGAAAAGCCCTCTACTTAAAGGAAATACATAGTGGATGCTTTCCTGAAACGGAAAGTACTTGCAAGCAGCATAATACAAAGAATAGCAGGTTTACCCAGAATCCTTTGCAGTAGGCGGAGCTATGCAAATCATCTCTTTCCACCCCTGTCTAATCCACAGCGCTTGGAACCGCCAAGCGTGCAATGCTGCGGATTAGTTTCTAAATTTACACAGCCAACCAATTCCTACCTGTGGACACGTGTTTCGGGCTTTAGGCCCTCATCAGCACAGGGCTGGAATTGGTTGGCTGTATGGAGTGGGGCTCGGTGAGCAAGCGATACATACATGCTAGCCACCTTAGGGAGAGACCCAAGTTGGGCTAAATGTAGCGGGACGAAAGAGACCGAAAAGCCCTCTACTTAAAGGAAATACATAGTGGATGCTTTCCTGAAACGGAAAGTACTTGCAAGCAGCATAATACAAAGAATAGCAGGTTTACCCAGAATCCTTTGCAGTAGGCGGAGCTATGCAAATCATCTCTTTCCACCCCTGTCCTTTAAGTAGAGGGCTTTTCGGTCTCTTTCGTCCCGCTACATTTAGCCCAACTTGGGTCTCTCCCTAAGGTGGCTAGCATGTATGTGAGCTTTTCTAGGATTTTGAATTTTTTTTTAATAAAACTAATGAAACTTTTGACCATAGGAATTGTCTGGTATTAATTAGAGTGGGACTAAGCAGCATTATCAGACACAGCCATGGACTGAAAGGCATTGTTGTGGGTGGGGAAAAAAAGAGAAAAAAATAAAAGCATATTATTTTTTTTCTAGTTTTGGACAACCTCTTTAGCTAACTTGTTCTCCTTGGTTTTGGGTTATTAATGAGCATCTAAGCTGATACTGAAAATAGTGCTGTACTATGTATTGTGCTAGCTATAAAACGCATACTCGCCTATTATATGTTTCACATGATTGGAAAAGATTCTGATAGAGATGAAGAACATTCTGGACACGTGTCACTGAAAAGCACCATCGGAGGACTGATGTAAGGACAGCGCCATGTAACTGAGATGCTGATCACTTAGGAGTAGAGATGAGCGACTTTTACTTTTTTTTAGGATTGAGTCGGGTTTCGCGAAACCCGACTTTGTCAAAAGTCGGGTCGGGTGAAATCAGACGATTATTGCAAAAAGTCGGGGGCCGAACGAAACACGAAACCCAATGCATGTCAATGGGGAATCAAAGTCGGCAGTGAGTGGAGGACAGGAAAACACCCACAGTGCCCATTTTAATGCCAAAAACATAAATTCTTATTACTTAAGCTTGTCAATCTTAATTTACTTTATAATAATAGCTAGGCATTGAAAACAGGGGGTCATTTGGCTAAAGTTGTGGGGGGGGGTAGGGCTGGCTCAAGATTTTCGTGGGCCCAGGAAACGCAGAATACGTCACGGCGGTGGAGCTGGGAGAGGTAAGTATTTCAACATTGCAAGTGCTGTGATCCTGAGCAAGCAGGGGGGGCCCACTCGTTGGCATTGGCACAGGGCCCCTCATAGTACGGTGGTGTGTTTGACGGCGGGTGGCGCCTCCCACTGCCAGAGACACTCTTGTGTACTATGAGGGGCCCTGTGCCAGTGACGTCGCCAATGAGTATTCCCCCCCCCCACCTGATGAAGGAACCTGCACTATCATCTGCACCTTCCTCTTTGTCCCCGTGTAAGGTGGTATAGTATGCGGGAAGGGGAACCTGACTTTCAGCAGGGTCAGATTCAGGCTGTGTAGAGTGCACAGGGAATGTTGCGTTATGGGTCAATGTACCAGCAGACTCATCTATCACTGGCTGGGCAATAGGCAGGATGAGGAGGAAACACAGATATAGGCCCAAATAATAAAGTGGGCTAAATGCAGTTCAAAATTGGTAACAGGACTAAACCGGCGGCCTAGCTTTGTTCAGTGGAGGACAACTGTAATGAGTGGCGCAGACACAGTTAGTTGTTGTGAGTTCCGTTCTGGAGCTCCCTCCTGTGGTTGCTAATGGTATTTTTGTGGGTTCTGCCCTTGGGCTCCCTCTGGTGGTTTCGAGTGGAACTGCTGCTCTGTTAGGTAGCTGTAGCAGCTGCCTTCACTAATCGCCTAGCCTGGGTTTGCTATTTAAACCTGCTCTGGGCTTTAGTTCATGCCTGCTGTCAATGTTCTTGGTTGGACTTGATTCTTTCCTTGGATTTCTCATATAGCCAGTCCTTGTCTGCAAAAGATAAGTTTTTGCTTGTATTTGTTTGTCCATTTGTTTGGACTCTATTGCTCTGCATTTTTGTCTCTTTTTGTCCAGCTTGTCACTATGTCTTATTCAGGCTAGCTGGAAGCTCTGGGAAAGCAGATTTGCCCCTCCACACTGTGAGTCGGTGTGGAGTTCATTTTTGTAAACTCTGCGTGGATTTTGTAGTTTTTAATACTGACCGCACAGTATCCTTTGCTTTCTGTCTATCTAGTTTAGTTTTGGCCTCCCTTTGCTGAATTCTGATTTCATTTCTATGTACGTCATTTCCCTCTCCTATCACAGTCAATATTTGTGGGGGGCTGTCTTTCCTTTTGGGGGTTTCTCTGAGGCAAGATAGTTTTCTATTTCCTTCTTTAGGGGTAGTTATATCTTAGGCTGTGAAGAGGTGTCTAGGGAGTGTCAGGAACATTCCACGGCTATTTCTAGTTGTGTTGTTAGGATTAGGGACTGCGGTCAGTAGAGATACCACCTTCTCAGAGCTCGTTCCATGTTGCGTTTTTTTCGCCACCAGGTTATTTCAGTGTGGCCTCTTAACCACCATGTCATAACAGTTAGTAGGCCCAAAATAAAAAAGTAGGCTAAATGCAGTTCAAAATTGGTAACAGGACTAAACCAGCGGCATAGCTTTCTTCAGTGGAGGACAGCTGTAATAAGTGGCGCAGACACAGTAGGCTGTTATGATCTGGTGGTTAGGACAAATAGTGGACCTGGTAGTTAGAGCACCAGGAAAGACCTGATAGTACATTAACACAGGACAAGCTCTGGGAAGTGGAACCTCTGCTGACCGCAATCCCTAATCCTATCACGCACACTAGAAATAGCCGTGGAGCGCTCCTATCATGACCTAGGCGCCTCGTCACAGCCTCAGAACTAGCTAGCCCTAGAGAAAGGAAAAAATAAGCCTATCTTGCCTCAGAGAAAATTCCCCAAAGGAAAAGGCAGCCCCCCACATATATTGATTGTGAGTAAGATGAAATCACAAACACAGAGATGAAATAGATTTAGCAAAGAGAGGCCCGACTTACTAAACAGTCAGAAGATAGGAAAGGTCACTTTGCAGTCAGCACAAAACCCTACAAAAGCCACACAGAGAGTGCAGGGAAAAATACCTTCCGCACCGACAAACGGAGCGGAGGCGCCCCTCTGCGTCCCAGAGCTTCCAGCAAGCAAGGCAAAATTCACATAAGCATGCTGGACAGAAAAAATAGCAAACAAGAAAAAAGCAAAGCGAAACTTAGCTTCTGCTGGAGGAAACAGGTAACCAGAAAGATCCAGGAGCGAACTAGACCAATGCTACAGCATTGACAGCTGGCATGGGGCAAAGATCCAAGTGGAGTTAAATAGAGCAGCCCACTAACGAATTAGCCTCGTCACCTGTGGAAGGAAACTCAGAAACACCCACAGGCACCAGAGAAAGTCCATGGACAAAACCAGCCGAAGTACCATTCATGACCACAGGAGGGAGCCCGAAAACAGAATTCACAACAGTACCCCCCCCCTTGAGGAGGGGTCACCGAACCCTCACGAGAGCCCCCAGGCCGACCAGGATGAGCCAAATGAAAGGCACGAACCAGATCGGCCGCATGAACATCAGAGGCAAAAACCCAGGAATTATCCTCCTGACCATAACCCTTCCACTTGACCAAGTACTGGAGTTTCCGTCTCGAAATACGAGAATCCAAAATCTTCTCCACCACATACTCCAACTCCCCCTCAACCAACACCGGAGCAGGAGGGTCAACGGATGGAACCACAGGCGCCACGTATCTCCGCAATAACGACCTATGGAACACATTATGGATGGCAAAAGAATCTGGAAGGGCCAAACGAAATGACACAGGATTGATAACCTCAGAAATTTTATACGGACCAATGAAACGAGGCTTAAACTTAGGAGAGGAAACCTTCATAGGAACATAACGAGACGACAACCAAACTAAATCCCCAACACGAAGACGGGGACCCACACAGCGCCGGCGGTTAGCGAAACGTTGAGCCTTCTCCTGGGACAATGGCAAATTGTCCACCACATGAGTCCAAATCTGCTGCAACCTATTCACCACAGTATCTACACCAGGACAGTCCGAAGACTCAACCTGCCCTGAAGAGAAACGAGGATGGAAACCAGAATTGCAGAAAAACGGCGAAACCAAAGTAGCCGAGCTGGCCCGATTATTAAGGGCAAACTCAGCCATCGGCAAAAAGGACACCCAATCATCCTGATCAGCAGAAACAAAGCATCTCAGATATGTTTCCAACATCTGATTAGTTCGTTCGGTTTGGCCATTTGTCTGAGGATGGAAAGCCGAGGAAAAAGACAAATCAATGCCCATCCTAGCACAAAAGGATCGCCAAAACCTCGAAACAAACTGGGAACCTCTGTCAGAAACGATGTTCTCCGGAATGCCATGTAAACGAACCACATGCTGGAAAAACAATGGCACCAAATCAGAGGAGGAAGGCAATTTAGACAAGGGTACCAAATGGACCATCTTAGAAAAGCGATCACAAACCACCCAAATGACTGACATCTTTTGAGAGACAGGGAGATCCGAAATAACATCCATAGAAATATGCGTCCAGGGCGTCTTCGGGACCGGCAAGGGCAAAAGCAACCCACTGGCACGAGAACAGCAGGGCTTAGCCCGAGCACAAGTCCCACAGGACTGCACAAAAGAACGCACATCCCGTGACAAAGAAGGCCACCAAAAGGATCTAGCCACCAAATCTCTGGTACCAAAGATTCCAGGATGACCAGCCAATACTGAACAATGAATCTCCGAGATAACTCTGCTAGTCCATTTATCAGGGACAAACAGTTTCTCTGCTGGGCAACGGTCAGGTCTATCAGCCTGAAATTTTTGCAGCACCCGCCGCAAATCAGGGGAGATGGCAGACAAAATTATCCCCTCTTTGAGAATACCTGCAAGCTCAGAAACACCCGGAGAGTCAGGCACAAAACTCCTTGACAGGGCATCAGCCTTCAAATTCTTAGAGCCCGGAAGGTACGAAACCACAAAATCAAAACGGGAGAAAAATAACGCCCATCAAGCCTGTCTCGGATTCAACCGTTTGGCAGACTCAAGATAAGTCAAATTTTTGTGATCTGTCAAGACCACCACGCGATGCTTGGCTCCTTCAAGCCAAAGACGCCACTCCTCGAATGCCCACTTCATGGCCAACAATTCTCGATTACTAACATCATAATTGCGCTCAGCAGGCGAAAACTTTCTAGAAAAGAAAGCACATGGCTTCATTCCCGAGCCATCAGAACTTCTTTGCGACAAACACAGAGATGAAATAGATTTAGCAAAGAGAGGCCCGACTTACTAAACAGACAGAAGATAGGAAAGGTCACTTTGCAGTCAGCACAAAAGCCACACAGAGAGTGCAGGGAAAAATACCTTCCGCACCGACTAACGGAGCGGAGGCGCCCCTCTGCGTCCCAGAGCTTCCAGCAAGCAAGGCAAGATTCACATAAGCATGCTGGACAGAAAAAATAGCAAACAAGAAAAAAGCAAAGCGAAACTTAGCTTCTGCTGGAGGAAACAGGTAACCAGAAAGATCCAGGAGCGAACTAGACCAATGCTACAACATTGACAGCTGGCATGGGGCAAAGATCTAAGTGGAGTTAAATAGAGCAGCCCACTAACGAATTAGCCTCGTCACCTGTGGAAGGAAACTCAGAAACACCCACAGGCACCAGAGAAAGTCCATGGACAGAACCAGCCGAAGTACCATTCATGACCACAGGAGGGAGCCCGAAAACAGAATTCACAACAGTAGGCCCAAAATAAAAAAGTAGGCTAAATGCAGTTCAAAATTGGTAACAGGACTAAACAGGCGGCATAGCTAGGTACAGGGGTGGGCTCCTCTGCTGAGTAGCAGACATTGGTAGTAGGCACAAAGTATTAACTGGTCTAAATGGAGGCCAGGGACCCTGTATATTTTAACTATCATCTATCATTTCAACAAATTTGTATTGGCAGTGCCATTGAAGGATTTAACAGCACAGACTACACATTGATGGAGCAGGGAGAGGTAAGTATTGCCAGTGGTAGAGCACTGTTCGAGCTGGGGGGGACACTCTCTCGTGGGCGGCGGTACTGGCACAGGGCCCCTCATATTACGACGGTGTGTCTGACGTTGTTTGTGCACCACCACCATCAGAGACACTTCATTGTACTATGAGGGACCCTGTGCCAGTGCCGTCGCCCAAGAGTGGGCACACCCACCTGTCCAGGCAAACGGCACTCACACGGGTGCTTGCGCCAGGTGGTGACCACGGCCCTGTGGGGGGAGTCAGACAATTTAGGGAGGAATAAAAATGGCCTATGGTGGACATTCAGCAGCTGCAAATGGCGGATTTGGAGAAGTCAGTAAGAGGAGGCCAAAAGCAAGACATTTTTCAGGCAAGCTACGTGTCAGCAGGAGAAGGTGGGGCAAAATAATTTGAAATCCATGATTGGTTCATTTTAATGAAGGTTAGATCATCTACATTTTGGGTAGCCAGATGAGTCCTTTTTTCGGTCAGTATTGAACCAGCAGCACTGAATACTCTTTCTGATAGCACACTAGCTGCTGGGCAAGCGAGCTCCTGCAATGCATATTCTGCCAATTCAGGCCAGGTGTCTATTTTAGATGCCCAGTAATCAAAGGGGAATGACCTGTGAGGGAGAACATCGATAAGGGAGGAAAAGTAGTTCGTGACCATACTAGACAAATGCTGTCTCCTGTCACTTTGAATCGATGCAGCAGTACCTGTCGTGTCAGCGGTCATTGCGAAATCACCCCACAACCTGGTCAGAAAACCCCTCTGTCCAACGCCACTTCGGATTTCTGCACCTCTAACACCTCTGCCATGTTGCCCCCTACGGCTTGTGTGAGAACCATCACCGCCGCTGTGTGCTGGGAATGCCTGAACTCTTGTCTACAAGAGTTGCTTGTTTGGTAGCCAATATTTGCTCAAGGTTCTCATGTGGCATGATATTTTGTAATTTTCCTTTGTATCGTGGATCCAGGAGGCAGGCCAACCAGTAATCGTCATCGGTCATCATTTTGATAATGCGAGGGTCCCTTTTTAGGATACGCAAGGCATACTCAGCCATGTGGGCCAATGTTCCAGGTGTCAATTCACTGCTTGTGCTGGGTTGAGGAGCACTTTCTTGCAAATCAACATCACTTGTGTCCCGCAAAAACCCTGTACCTGACCTTGCAATGCCACCAGTTTCTATTGCCCCCTGTGAAGCATCCTCCAACCATAAATATTCATCCCCATCATCATCCTCCTCCTCTTCATCCGCCACCTCGTCCAGGAGAGTTCCCTGAGCAGACAATGGCTGACTGTCATCAATGCTTCCCTCCTCCTCGGCCGCAGACGCCTGCTCCTTAATATGCGTCAAACTTTTCATCAGCAGACGCATTAGGGGGATGCTCATGCTTATGATGGCGTCGTCTGCACTTACCAGCCGTGTGCATTCCTCAAAACACTGAAGGACTTGACAGAGGTCTTGGAGTTTCAACCACTGCACACCAGACAACTCCATGTCTGCCATCCAACTGCCTGCCCATGTATGTGTATCCTCCCACAAATACATGACAGCACCCCTCTGTTCGCACAGCCTCTGAACCATGTGTAGTGTGGAGTTCCACCTTGTTGCAACTTTGATTATTAGGCAATGCTGGGGAAGGTTCAGCGATCGCTGATGGTTCAGCATACGGCTGGAGTGTACGGGCGACCGGCGGATATGCGAGCAAAGTCTTCGCTCTTCGCACCTTCAGGAGCAGGGCTGGTAACTCCAGATAATTTTTGAGGAAGCACTGCACCACCAGGTTCAAGGTGTGAGCCAGGCAAGGTATGTGTTTCAGTTCTGAAAGGGCTATGGCAGCCATAAAATTCCTTCCGTTATCACTGACTACCTTGCCTGCCTCAAGATGTACACTGCCCAGCCATGACTGAGTTTCTTTCTGCAAGAACTCGGACAGAACTTCCGCGGTGTGTCTGTTGTCTCCCAAACACTTCAATTCTAACACAGCCTGCTGACGCTTACAACTAGCTGTTTCATAATGGGACACCTGGTGTGCAACACTGGCAGCTGCGGATGGAGTGGTCATGCGACTGCACTCTGTGGATGAGCTCTCTCTTCTGCTGGAGGACGAAGAGGAGGAGGAGGGGCGAACTCCTACAGCCAACTGTTTCCTACACCGTGGGCTAGGCAGAACTGTCCCACTATGGCTGTCCCCTGTGGACCCTGCATCCACCACATTAACCCAGTGCGCCGTGATGGACACGTAACGTCCCTGGCCATGCCTACTGGTCCATGCATCTGTTGTCAGGTGCACCTTTGTGCTCACAGATTGCCTGAGTGCATGGACGATGCGCTCTTTGACATGCTGGTGGAGGGCTGGGATGGCTTTTCTCGCAAAGAAGAGTCGATTGGGTAGGTCATAGCGTGGTACTGCGTAGGCCATCAGGGCTTTGAAAGCTTCGCTTTCAACCAACCGGTAGGGCATCATCTCTAACGAGATTAGTCTAGCAATGTGGGCGTTCAAACCCTGTGTACGCGGATGAGAGGATGAGTACTTCCTTTTCCTAACTAGAGTCTCTTGTAGGGTGAGCTGGACTGGAGAGCTGGAGATCGTGGAACTAGCGGTGGTGGTGGACATGGCAGATTAAGAGAGGGGTGGTGATGGTATTCTTGATGTTGGCCTACATACAGTGTTTCCTACCAAGAAGCTTGTGATTCCCTGACTGCTTTGGCCTTGCGACGATACCTCCACATTTGCTGCAGGTGGTGTCCTAACCTGTGGGCTTACAGTGAGGGAAGAAATGTAGCGTTGCTGACTACCTTCATTCTGAGCGGGTGCACCAATGGTATGGGACGTTTGGTAGTTAGTCCAGGCTTGCAAGTGCATGCTGGGTAGATGTCTACGCATGCACGTTGTATTTAAATTTTGAAGATTCTTCCCTCTGCTAAAGGCCTTTGAGCATTTCTTACAGATAACTTTGCACTGATCATTCGGATCTTAGTTAAAAAATTGCCACACTGCACTCTTCCTACTATGGAATACCTTTTCAGGCATTGCACGCTGTGCTACTGTCACCGGATGGCCACGCTGTCCTACAACTGATTTTGTTTTTGACAAACGTTTTTGACCGGATACGGGCCTGCCAGAGGACAGCTTTTGCGATGTAGATGGCTGCTGCGGCTCCTCCTCCTCCGCTTCTGAGCTACTGGCAGCGGCACCCTCTTCCCCCAATGGCTGCCAATCTGGGTCAACAACTGGGTCGTCTATCACCTCCTCTTCAATGTCATGTGCACCTTCCTCTGTGTCACCGTGTAAGGTGCTATAGCGTTCGTGATGGGGCACCATAGTCTCATCAGGGTCAGATTCTGGCTCAGTACACTGAGAGGGCAATGTAGTGATCTGAGTCAATGGAACAGCATAATAATCTAGCTGTGGCTGTGCATCTGTGCACTCCATGTCCGATTCATCTTGTAATGGGCAGTTAACAATTTCCCTCTCTAACCCAGGCACAGTATGTGTAAAGAGCTCCATGAAGTAACCTGTAGTGTCGCCTGCAGCATCCTTCACTGTGGCTTGGGTGAAGGACACAAGGAAACGTCTTGTTCCTGACCGGGAGCAGCCACTGACGACTCGCTGCTTTTATATTTTGAACTTTCTGAAGAGGAGGCGAAAGAGCTAGAGGCAGAGTCAGCAAGGAAAGCCAAAACTTTTTCCTGCTGCTCCGGCTTTAAAAGCATTTTCCTACTCCCAGATAAGGAGCCTTCGAGGCCTTGTGTAGCCAGACGATGACGCTGGCTCAACACCTCGAGCCTTAGTTGCTATTGTGCGTTTGCCACTACCACCAGATGCACCACCACCACCATCAGTACCAGCTGGCAACCACCACCCACGGGCTCTTCCACCAGACTTCCACATTTTTGGGAAAATCTAACCAAAATAACAACCGTTATATGGTACTGTAAAACAAGGTAGAAGGTGTATATAAACTTGTTGAGAATTTGAATCTCACTTTTTTGGGGGGAGACTAAACCAACACTCAGGCTCAGTGTATATAACAACACAATGTAAGTGGCAGAACGTGGCTGGAAGATATATGATAAAATACAAGGACTCTAGTACAATTTCAATCTCCCTACAATGATGTCAGGACAAGTATGGCAGCAATAAAAAGGACTGCTGCACACAAAAGTGTGGACAAATAAACAAGAGAACTGTGCAGAAAGGAGCAACAGGATTTTTGCTTTTAAAAAAGCAGTTGGTTTGCACAGCGGCGTACAAACAGCAATGCAGCTATCAGGGAGCCTTATAAAGCAGCCTAATAAGCTACAGAGCTGATGCACAAAAATATAAACTCCACTGTCCCTGCAGAGAAAAGGGGGTGTTGGACAGTGGAAATCGCTAGAGCACAAGCAGTTTTGGGGGTTAATATTCCCTCCCTAACTATATCCCTTCTTCTGATGAAGCGGCAGCAACCTCTCCCTATGCTGAGATCGGCAGAAGTAAGATGGCGGTCGGCGTGCACGCCCCTTTATAGCCCCTGTGACGCCGCAGAAAGCAAGCCAATCACTGTCATGCCCTTCTCTAAGATGGTGGGGACCGAGACCTATGTCATCACGCTGCCCACACTCTGCGTCCACCTTCATTGGATGAAAAATGGCACTGAAAGCGTCATACGAAACGCGACTTTGGTGCGAAGATCGCCGACCTCATGGCCGATCCCACACTCGGATCGAGTTGGGTTTCATGAAACCCGACTTTGCCAAAAGTCGGCGATTTTTGAATTTGTCCGATCCGTTTCGCTCAACCCTAACACTGACATGTGCACAAACCTCATCATCAACTACAAATAACGTCTGACTGCTGGGCATGCCAACAAGGGTTTTACCACCAAGCATTAAGTCTTGTTTGCCAAAGGGATCAAATACTTATTTCTCACTGCAAAATGCAAATACATTTACATAATTTATACAATGTGATTTTCTGGATTTTATTTCTGATATTCTATCTCTCAATGTTAACATTAACGTATCCTTAAATTATAGACTGATCATGTCTTCGTCAGTGGAAAAACTTACAAAATCAGCAAAGGGTCAAATACTTATTTCCCCCACTGTTCATGTAAATGAGATCCCCTCTGTGCATCTTTTTTCAAAGCTATACAAGCCAAACTTTTCCAACCTTTCATCATATGAGCCATGTAATATAGGAGAGGCCTCCATCCTGTGTCCACTCCCATTTCCCTCCTCCATAAAGCAGTTGTTTTCCTGGTCCTGCTGCAGTAACATAGTAACATAGTAACATAGTTAGTAAGGCCGAAAAAAGACATTTGTCCATCCAGTTCAGCCTATATTCCATCATAATAAATACCCAGATCTACGTCCTTCTACAGAACCTAATAATTGTATGATACAATATTGTTCTGCTCCAGGAAGACATCCAGGCCTCTCTTCAACCCCTCGACTGAGTTCGACATCACCACCTCCTCAGGCAAGCAATTCCAGATTCTCACTGCCCTAACAGTAAAGAATCCTCTTCTATGTTGGTGGAAAAACCTTCTCTCCTCCAGATGCAAAGAATGCCCCCTTGTGCCCGTCACCTTCCTTGGTATAAACAGATCCTCAGCGAGATATTTGTATTGTCCCCTTATATACTTATACATGGTTATTAGATCGCCCCTCAGTCGTCTTTTTTCTAGACTAAATAATCCTAATTTCGCTAATCTATCTGGGTATTGTAGTTCTCCCATCCCCTTTATTAATTGTGTTGCCCTCCTTTGTACTCTTTCTAGTTCCATTATATCCTTCCTGAGCACCGGTGCCCAAAACTGGACACAGTACTCCATGTGCGGTCTAACTAGGGATTTGTACAGAGGCAGTATAATGCTCTCATCATGTGTATCCAGACCTCTTTTAATGCACCCCATGATCCTGTTTGCCTTGGCAGCTGCTGCCTGGCACTGGCTGCTCCAGGTAAGTTTATCATTAACTAGGATCCCCAAGTCCTTCTCCCTGTCAGATATACCCAGTGGTTTCCCGTTCAGTGTGTAATGGTGATATTGATTCCTTCTTCCCATGTGTATAACCTTACATTTATCATTGTTAAACCTCATCTGCCACCTTTCAGCCCAAGTTTCCAACTTATCCAGATCCATCTGTAGCAGAATACTATCTTCTCTTGTATTAACTGCTTTACATAGTTTTGTATCATCTGCAAATATCGATATTTTACTGTGTAAACCTTCTACCAGATCATTAATGAATATGTTGAAGAGAACAGGTCCCAATACCGACCCCTGCGGTACCCCACTGGTCACAGCGACCCAGTTAGAGACTATACCATTTATAACCACCCTCTGCTTTCTATCACTAAGCCAGTTACTAACCCATTTACACACAATTTCCCCCAGACCAAGCATTCTCATTTTGTGTACCAACCTCTTGTGCGGCACGGTATCAAACGCTTTGGAAAAATCGAGATATACCACGTCCAATGACTCACCCTGGTCCAGCCTATAGCTTACCTCTTCATAAAAACTGATTAGATTGGTTTGACAGGAGCGATTTCTCATAAACCCATGCTGATATGGAGTTAAACAGTTATTCTCATTGAGATAATCCAGAATAACATCCAGTGATTTCAGTTCTGGGCTAGCATTCCTAATATCAGCCACACAGGCAAATTTACTAGGTTGTGCCAGATCAGGACCTGGCACTCTTCCCTCTACCCCTTCTTGTAACATTTACCCAGCTGCTTACTTCTCTGTCCTGATCTTCCCCACCTCCACCCTCCTCCATATCACTGGCCTCAGCCAGCGCTGGTCAGTGAGCTCTAAAGTCTCCAGGTTTGCAATGCTCCTGAGTGTTGCCAGCTGCACATTTAGATCCATTACCTGGGCTTCCAAACATGTAACTCGCATGCATCGAGTGCAGACATATTCACCCTCAAACGGCTGTTCAAGGCCTGCATACATCCCACAAGATGCACCTGGTGGCATTTTCCATGGAGCACATATTCAATGGGGATAATCGTGCAGAAAAAATTAACAATTGAAGCTAGTAAGGAAAACACCAAACTATGCTCTTGTGTTAAACTATGACATTGTGTTTAACTATGGATTTATCTGCAGCCTCGGACTTAACATCCCTTTCTCCGCTCAGCTGATCTCTGGCACTGACCTTTCTGTGGATCATCACTAAACATTACTAGACCCAGATCTGCAGGACATCATCTGGGGCTTCTGCTTTTAGTAGCCCCCACAGGCTTCAGGAGAGACCACCTTAAGTGGCCCAATTCTGGGTCTGTAGTAAGCATGACTCCTAGGGCATCTTGCAACATACCCACATATTGTCACAAAAAGAGAAAAATAAGAGTGACACAGTCCCTCGTGTTGTGGTTTTTACGAGACTATATTCAGGGTATGCTGCTAAGTGTCACTCATTCAAACACCGCTGGCATAGGACTTTGGGTGCTCCTCTGGAAAACAGACTTCTATCTGCATAATCCTTATGAGAAAGGTAACGAAGGCACTCACCAGTCTTCAGAAAATCGATTCTTTATTAATACCAACTCCAGATAAAACTCATGGCCGGGGGAGAAGGAGCCGAAGCTCGTGTGAGCAGGGGAGGACGACGGCCGTTTCGCACTGTGCCTGCATTATACTATGAGGGATCTCCGGACCCTAGAGCATCAGAAACGGAGGAGCTAGATTCTACACCCCTGTTCTGTTGCTGATGCTCCCACCGGTCATCACTTCAGATGGCTCGGCCTTTGTGTCTTCCGATATTGACTAGGTCCCATGTGGCTGTATGAGGCCCTAGTGAGAACCAGAAGAGCAGAAGATCCAAAGACTGGAGGCCAGAAGATCCGAAGCAAAGAGTGGAGAGACAAAGACAGGTGAGAGACTGGATTAGGACAGGGAAGGGAAGAGTAATATTTTATTTACTTAACCCCCTCCTGTTCTTCTGAAGAATACAGCAATATTGTGGCCATGTGGTTATCATTTTTTGAATAACTTGAATCATGAAAAGAGATTTATGGCAAATCTGAAAATTTTTGTGCAATTTATGACAAATTGAGTAAATGATGAACATCTGTTCATCTGTTGGCTCCATCATTCCACCTGTCCCATCAACTTGCAGGACAGAGATATCCCCCCACGTGTCCCCGAGGGGACGACGAGACAAATCACTTTCCCCAGCGATCGCATGAGATCCAGATGATGAAGGACGGGTGGACTTGAGGAGCAAGATGACATTATTAATGGATGTAACTGACGGGGCCGTGGCCACCTAGAGAAGGCGAGTAGTCACAATGGAATCTTCAGTAATGATATCATTCTACATTACTCTTGTGATATCGTTGCTTTATCTTTCCTCCTTCCACGTTGCGGGATTTATCTTGGAGCAGTAATGGTCATCTCTAACTTTAGTCCTCAGCCTTCGACCTCGGGGTTTTTCCCTTAATAAATGACATCCGAAATCTTGTTTATCCTGTCGGACATTTCCCTGGACGTTCCACAAGTGCAGCAGTAATTCCCAGTGCTCAGAGTTCATGTATAAATGTTCCAGAGCTGGGAGCTCAGCACATCTGCCGGATAAAGCTCTGCACCGAGCATAACGAGCGCCGGAGCCCAGGTGAGTGCCCATAACGAGCACCGGAGCCCAGGTGAGTGCCCATAACGAGCGCCGGAGCCCAGGTGAGTGCACGTCCCCGACAGCAGGGGCCCATGAAGCTGCTGGATAGGGCCACATGCCATCCCGGACTATTGGGCCACAATATATTCGCACACAGGACTCTGACCATTATTGCATTCGCTGGGTTCTTTGTGCCAAAATTGCGTCTATTTTTAACCCTATTTCTCATTTTTTTCTGTTGTGTTCACTGTTTTTGAGAAACTACGGGATATATCTGCAGCCGATTCATTATTTGTGGCTTCTTAAACAATCACAACGTTTGGGGAACAAATGTCCTCCGTTCCTCTCTTCCTCCTGGAGTGATTTTTTTAGTTTGCCACAAGTTTTTGCTGAAAATTTCCAGTTACGTGCAACATTGAGCAGGAGGTCGGCCACGATGACCCTTGATGTCCCTTCCAACGCTAGCACTCTATGATCTCGATTGTGGGAATTATTGCTCGAAGAGGCTAAAACAGGTTAAAGAAAGGAGATCCTCTTCGATTTATCTTAAAACTCATCAACCTATGCACAACATTTTGATGAATTTTGTGCAAAAAAACCATTAACAAATACCACAAGACAACAGGAAAGTTACTAAAAAAATGCAACTAGTGACCATGGCGTTTGTGCGTGATTTACATCGCGGGTGCACGGTGATAATAATGTCTCATTAGGCTGGGGATAAGAGACGAATATAATCATGGACATTAGTAACCAGCACAGTTACCAAATACACAACATCAAAGCAGTGGAGTACCTAGAGGCCCGGGGGGCCCAGACCAAACTTTGGCTGGGGTTCCCAACACTCAACGCTAAGGCCGGAGTCACACTAGCGAGTTTTACGGACGCATGAGAGGCGCAGAAAATATGCATTGCACACGGTACAATGATTCTCTATGGCCCAGCTCCTATCTGGCGTATTTTACGCATCCGTATTTTACGGTCTTGTACGGCCGTAGACAATCGCAGCATGCTGTGTTTGTCACCGTATTGCGCAAAAAATCCGCCAATGAAAGTCAATGGGGGCAAGAAAAATACGGATTACACACGAACCAACACTGTGAGTTGCGAGAAATACGCAGCGGTGTCCTATAGAAAAGCCGGCAATTCAGTGCGGTGTACAGTAAAATCACACTGACAGGTTACAATAGAATAGGTAGAATAAATGTGTACACATAGAATAGGTAGATATATATATATTGTATATGTCAGTGGGACACACATATATATATTCTGGCACTTAGCCCCTCTCTTCCCACACCCTTGTAGCGGTGGGATATGGGGTAATGAAGGGTTAATGTCACCTTGCTATTAAGTAGTAAATGGTTAATAAAACACGCACACATTAGGAAAAAAGTATTTTATTGAAATAAAGACACAGGGTGTTGTAATAATTTATTATACTCTCAATCCAATTGAAGACCCTTGTCACCTGAAACAAATACTTTTTTCATAATGTGTGTGTTTTATTAACCATTTACTAGTATTGGATTAATAATGGATAGCTGTCTTATTGACGCCTCTCCGTTATTAACCCGGCTTAATGTCACCTTACAATAGCAAGGTGGCATTAACCCTTCATTACCCCATATCCCACCGCTACACGGGAATGGGAAGAGAGTGGCCAAGTGCCAGAATAGGCGCATCTTCCAGATGTGCCTGTTCTGGGGTGGCTGGGGGCAGATATTTTTAGCCAGGGGGAGGGGGGGGCCAATAACCGTGGACCCTCTCCAGGCTATTAATATCTGCCCTCAGTCACTGGCTTTACTACTCTGGCGGAGAAAATTGTGCGGGAACCCACGCCAATTTTTTCCGTGATTTAACCCTTTATTTTAACAGCTAGAACGGCCAAATTTTACACACAGACACTTGTAACATTACTAATGAGGAATATGTAATAAAAGAAGGGATATGAGATGGTTTACTGTATGTGACCAGGTCTCATATCCTGTTGGGTTTGAGAAGGAGATAGGAAAACCTGGTAATTGAATTACCGGCTATTCTGCTATCTAGCACTGTATTAAATATAAATATATATATATATATATGTGTCTCACTGACACACACACACATATATATATATATATATATATATATATATATATACAGTCATGGCCAAAAGTATTGACACCCCTGCAATTCTGTCAGATAATACTCAGTTTCTTGAAAATGATTACAATCACTAATTCTTTGTTATTATCATCATTTAATTTGTCTTAACCCCTTTACCCCCAAGGGTGGTTTGCACGTTAATGACCGGGCCAATTTTTACAATTCTGACCACTGTCTCTTTATGAGGTTATAACTCTGGAACGCTTCAACGGATCCCAGTGATTCTGACATTGTTTTCTTGTGACATATTGTACTTCATGACAATGGTAAAAATTCTTTGATAGTACCTGCGTTTATTTGTGAAAAAAACGGAAATTTGGCGAAAATTATGAAAATTTCGCAATTTTCCAACTTTGAATTTTTATGCAATTAAATCACAGAGATATGTCACACAAAATACTTAATAAGTAACATTTCCCACATGTCTACTTTACATCAGCACAATTTTGGAACCAAAATTTTTTTTTGTTAGGGAGTTATAAGGGTTAAAAGTTGACCAGCAATTTCTCATTTCTACAACACCATTTTATTTTAGGGACCACGTCTCATTTGAAGTCATTTTGAGGGGTCTATATGATAGAAAATACCCAAGTGTGACACCATTCTAAAAACTACACCCCTCAAGGTGCTCAAAACCACATTCAAGAAGTTTATTAACCCTTCTGGTGCTTCACAGGAATTTTTTGAATGTTTAAATAACAATGAACATTTAACTTTTTTTCAATTTAATTCAGCTCCAATTTGTTTTATTTTACCAAGGGTAACAGGAGAAAATGGACACCAAACATTGTTGTACAATTTGTCCTGAGTACGCTGATACCCCATATGTGGGGGTAAACCACTGTTTGGGCACATGGCAGAGCTCGGAAGGGAAGGAGCGCCATTTGACTTTTTAATGCAAAATTGACAGGAATTGAGATGGGACACCATGTTGCGTTTGGAGAGCCACTGATGTGCCTAAACATTGAAACCCCCCACAAGTGACACCATTTTGGAAAGTAGACCCCCTAAGGAACTTATCTAGAGGTGTGGTGAGCACTTTGACCCACCAAGTGCTTCACAGAAGTTTATAATGCAGAGCCGTAAAAATAAAACAAAAAATTTTTCCCACAAAAATTATTTTTTAGCCCCCAGTTTTGTATTTTCCCAAGGGTAACAGGAGAAATTGGACCCCAAAATTTGTTCTGCAATTTGTCCTGAGTGTGCTGATACCCCATATGTGGGGGGGAACCACTGTTTGGGCGCATGGGAGGGTTCGGAAGGGAAGGAGCTCCATTTGGAATGCAGACTTAGATGGATTGGTCTGCAGGTGTCACATTGCGTTTGCAGAACACCCTAATGTACCTAAACAGTAGAAACCCCCCACAAGTGACACCATATTTGAAACTAGACCCCCCATGGAACTTATCTAGATGTGTTGTGAGAACTTTGAACCCCCAAGTGTTTCACTACAGTTTATAACGCAGAGCCGTGAAAATAAAAAATCTTTTTTTTCCCACAAAAATTATTTTTTAGCCCCCAGTTTTGTATTTTCCCAAGGGTAACAGGAGAAATTGGACCCCAAAAGTTGTTGTCCTATTTGTCCTGAGTACGCTGATACCCCATATGTTGGGGTAAACTCCTGTTTAGACACACGGGAGAGCTCGGAAGGGAAGGAGCACTGTTTTACTTTTTCAACGCAGAATTGGCTGGAATTGAGATCGGACGCCATGTCGCGTTTGGAGAGCCCCTGATGTGCCTAAACAGTGGAAACCCCCCAATTATAAATGAAACCCTAATCCAAACACACCCCTAACCCTAATCCCAACAGTAACCCTAACCACACCTCTAACCCTGACACACCCCTAACCCTAATCCCAACGCTATTCCCAACTGTAAATGTAATCTAAACCCTAACCGTAACTTTAGCCCCAACCCTAACTGTAGCCTTAACCCTAGCCCTAACCCTAGCCCTAACCCTAACCCTAGCCCTAACCCTAGCCCTAACCCTAACCCTAGCCCTAACCCTAGCCCTAGCCCTAACCCTAACCCTAACCCTAGACCTAACCCTAGCCCTAACCCTAACCGTAGCCCTAGCCCTAACCCTAGCCCTAGCCCTAACCCTAGCCCTAACCCTAGCCCTAGCCCTAACCCTAGCCCTAACCCTAGCCCTAACCCTAACCCTAGCCCTAGCCCTAACCCTAACCCTAGCCCTAACCCTAACCCTAGCCCTAACCCTAGCCCTAACCCTAGCCCTAGCCCTAACCCTAGCCCTAACCCTAGCCCTAACCCTAGCCCTAGCCCTAACCCTAGCCCTAACCCTAGCCCTAACCCTAGTCCTAACCCTAATGGAAAAATGGAAATAAATACATTTTTTGAATTTTTCCCTAACTAAGGGGGTGATGAAGGGGGGTTTGATTTACTTTTATAGCGGGTTTTTTAGCGGATTTTTATGATTGGCAGCCGTCACACACTGAAAGACGCTTTTTATTGCAAAAAATATTTTTTGCGTTACCACATTTTGAGAGCTATAATTTTTCCATATTTTGGTTCACAGAGTCATGTTAGGTCTTGTTTTTTGCGGGACGAGTTCACGTTTTTATTGGTAACATTTTCGGGCACGTTACATTTTTTGATCGCTTTTTATTCCGATTTTTGTGAGGCAGAATGACCAAAAACCAGCTATTCATGAATTTCTTTTGGGGGAGGCGTTTATACCGTTCCGCGTTTGGTAAAATTGATAAATCAGTTTTATTCTTTGGGTCAGTACGATTACAGTGACACCTCATTTATATCTTTTTTTATGTTTTGGCGCTTTTATACAATAAAAACTATTTTATAGAAAAAATAATTATTTTTGCATCGCTTTATTCTCAGGACTATGACTTTTTTTTTTTTTGCTGATGATGCTGTATGGCGGCTCGTTTTTTGCGGGACAAGATGACGCTTTCAGCGGTATTATGGTTATTTATATCTGTCTTTTTGATCGCGTGTTATTCCACTTTATGTTCGGCGGTATGATAATAAAGCGTTGTTTTTTGCCTCGTTTTTTTTTTTTTTCTTACGGTGTTTACTGAAGGGGTTAACTAGTGGGCCAGTTTTATAGGTCGGGCCGTTACGGACGTGGCGATACTAAATATGTGTACTTTTATTGTTTTTTTTTTTATTTAGATAAAGAAATGTATTTAGGGGAATAATATTTTTTTTCTTTTTTCATTATTTAGGAAAAAATTTTTTTTTTTTACATTTTGAAAAATTTTTTTTTACTTTTTTACATTGTCCCAGGGGGGGACATCACAGATCAGTGATCTGACAGTGTGCACAGCACTCTATCAGATCAGAGCAGGCTCTGTGAAGCCACCTCCCTCCCTGCAGGACCCGGATCCGCGGCCATCTTGGATCCGGGCCTGGAACAAGCAGGGAGGGAGGTAAGACCCTCGCAGCAACGCGATCACATCGCGTTGCTGCGGGGGGCTCAGGGAAGCCCGCAGGGAGCCCCCTCCCTGCGCGATTCTTCCCTGCACCGCCGGCACATCGCGATCATGTTTGATCGCGGTGTGCCGGGGGTTAATGTGCCGGGAGCGGTCCGTGACCGCTCCTGGCACATAGTGCCGGATGTCAGCTGCGATAGGCAGCTGACACTCGGCCGCGATCAGCCGCGCTCCCCCCGTGAGCGCCGCCGATCGCGCTGGACGTACTATCCCCTCTGTGGTCATGGGGGCCCACCCCACCTCGACGGGATAGTACGTCTGATGTCAGAAAGGGGTTAAATGAAAAAACACAAAAGAGAATGAAGCAAAAAGCAAAACATTGATCATTTCACACAAAACTCCAAAAATGGTCCAGACAAAAGTATTGACACCCTCAGCCTAATACTTGGTTGGACAACCTTTAGTCAAAATAACTGCGACCAACCGCTTCCGGTAACCATCAATGAGTTTCTTACAAAGCTCTGCTGGAATTTTAGACCATTCTTCTTTGGCAAACTGCTCCAGTTCCCTGATATTTGAAGGGTGCCTTCTCCAAACTGCCATTTTTAGATCTCTCCACAGGTGATCTATGGGATTCAGGTCTGGACTCATTGCTGGCCACCAGAAGTCTCCAGAGCTTTCTCTCAAACCATTTTCTAGTGCTTTTTGAAGTGTGTTTTGGGTCATTGTCCTGCTGGAAGACCCATGACCTCTGAGGGAGACCCAGCTTTCTCACACTGGGCCCTACATTATGCTGCAAAATTTGTTGGTAGTCTTCAGACTTCATAATGCCATGCACACAGTCAAGCAGTCCAGTGGCAGAGGCAGCAAAGCAACCCCAAAACATCAGGGAACCTCTGCCATGTTTGACTGTAGGGACCTTGTTCTTTTCTTTGAATGCCTCTTTTTTTCTCCTGTAAACTCTATGTTGATGCCTTTGCCCAAAAAGCTCTACTTTTGTCTCATCTGACCAGAGAACATTCTTCCAAAACGTTTTAGGCTTTTTCAGGTAAGTTTTGGCAAACTCCAGCCTGGCTTTTTTATGTCTCGGGGTAAGAAGTGGGGTCTTCCTGGGTCTCCTACCATACAGTCCCTTTTCATTCAGATGCCGACGGATAGTACGGGTTGACACTGTTGTACCCTCGAACTGCAGGGCAGCTTGAACTTGTTTGGATGTTAGTCGAGGTTCTTTATCCAACATCCGCACAATCTTGCGTTGAAATCTCTTGTCAATTTTTCTTTTCCGTCCACATCAAGTGAGGTTAGCCACAGTGCCATGGGCTTTACACTTCTTGATGACACTGCGCACGGTAGACACAGGAACATTCAGGTCTTTGGAGATGGACTTGTAGCCTTGAGATTGCTCATGCTTCCTCACAATTTGGTTTCTCAAGTCCTCAACTATATCAATAGTAAAAGAATAAAAACTGAAAATGTAGGCCCCTTAAAAAATAGTGAGGAAAGAATGGTTGTAGATGACGAGGAAAAAGCTAACATATTAAACACCTTCTTCTCCACGGTATTCACGGTGGAAAATGAAATGCTAGGTGAAATCCCAAGAAACAATGAAAACCCTATATTAAGGGTCACCAATCTAACCCAAGAAGAGGTGCGAAACCGGCTAAATAAGATTAAAATAGATAAATCTCCGGGTCCGGATGGCATACACCCACGAGTACTAAGAGAACTAAGTAATGTAATAGATAAACCATTATTTCTTATTTTTAGGAACTCTATAGCGACAGGGTCTGATCCGCAGGACTGGCGCATAGCAATATTCAAAAAGGGCTCTAAAAGTGAACCTGGAAATTATAGGCCAGTAAGTCTAACCTCTATTGTTGGTAAAATATTTGAAGGGTTTCTGAGGGATGTTATTCTGGATTATCTCAATGAGAATAACTGTTTAACTCCATATCAGCATGGGTTTATGAGAAATGGCTCCTGTCAAACCAATCTAATCAGTTTTTATGAAGAGGTAAGCTATAGGCTGGACCACGGTGAGTCATTGGACGTGGTATATCTCGATTTTTCCAAAGCGTTTGATACCGTGCCGCACAAGAGGTTGGTACACAAAATGAGAATGCTTGGTCTGGGGGAAAATGTGTGTAAATGGGTTAGTAACTGGCTTAGTGATAGAAAGCAGAGGGTGGTTATAAATGGTATAGTCTCTAACTGGGTCGCTGTGACCAGTGGGGTACCGCAGGGGTCGGTATTGGGACCTGTTCTCTTCAACATATTCATTAATGATCTGGTAGAAGGTTTACACAGTAAAATATCGATATTTGCAGATGATACAAAACTATGTAAATCAGTTAATACAAGAGAAGATAGTATTCTGCTACAGATGGATCTGGATAAGTTGGAAACTTGGGCTGAAAGGTGGCAGATGAGGTTTAACAATGATAAATGTAAGGTTATACACATGGGAAGAAGGAATCAATATCACCATTACACACTGAACGGGAAACCACTGGGTAAATCTGACAGGGAGAAGGACTTGGGGATCCTAGTTAATGATAAACTTACCTGGAGCAGCCAGTGCCAGGCAGCAGCTGCCAAGGCAAACAGGATCATTGGGTGCATTAAAAGATGTCTGGATACACATGATGAGAGCATTATACTGCCTCTGTACAAATCCCTAGTTAGACCGCACATGGAGTACTGTGTCCAGTTTTGGGCACCGGTGCTCAGGAAGGATATAATGGAACTAGAGAGAGTACAAAGGAGGGCAACAAAATTAATAAAGGGGATGGGAGAACTACAATACCCAGATAGATTAGCGAAATTAGGATTATTTAGTCTAGAAAAAAGACGACTGAGGGGCGATCTAATAACCATGTATAAGTATATAAGGGGACAATACAAATATCTCGCTGAGGATCTGTTTATACCAAGGAAGGTGACGGGCACAAGGGGGCATTCTTTGCGTCTGGAGGAGAGAAGGTTTTTCCACCAACATAGAAGAGGATTCTTTACTGTTAGGGCAGTGAGAATCTGGAATTGCTTGCCTGAGGAGGTGGTGATGGCGAACTCAGTCGAGGGGTTCAAGAGAGGCCTGGATGTCTTCCTGGAGCAGAACAATATTGTATCATACAATTATTAGGTTCTGTAGAAGGACGTAGATCTGGGGATTTATTATGATGGAATATAGGCTGAACTGGATGGACAAATGTCTTTTTTCGGCCTTACTAACTATGTTACTATGTTACTATGTAGAATTGCAGGGGTGTGAATACTTTTGGCCATGACTGTATATATAGACTGTATATATGTTTTCATGAATATTTGAGCCCATGGATCCATTGTATGTCGGCTTTGCATGCCGGGGAGAAAATCTCGCTGTACGGATGCCATACGGAGGGTGACATGCGTAAAATACGCTGACTCACCCTGCCTACGGATGACATACAGATCACTGTTTTGGGAAAATTTCTGCATATTACGTATGTAAAATACGGACCGTATTTCCCTACACTGAGTGTGACCCCGGCCTAACATGTTCAGTTCTATATGCTCTTCTCATATAGTTCTGTGTTACTTGGAACATTTTTCCTGTTGATGTTCTGAAAATGGAATCCTGTACGTTGCAAGAGTGGAATAAGTGGTGAACATCTACGACTTCTGCTCGACACAGAGAATCAGAAAATCTGCAGAATGCTTTGCCACGTTGCCAGATTCATCAGCTAAGTGTGGGTAGAGCTTTGGACACCATGTCCGCGTGTACGGCACTGCGCAGTGTCACAGATGAGCATTACACAATCCACATTGCAAATCCCCAATCCTGAATAAAGTCTATAAATTCATACTCCACGCCAACATCTTACCGAGCACACACTCACATACACACATCTCACACATGGCACACATGCACATTATACACTGATATATGCACACACTAACATACAGAACATTACACGCATTCGGGTGAAACCAAAAGTTTCCATCTACTGTATAGAAAGACACATCTGCAGGTTTCTCTCAATATCTGACATGAATTCAGAATAAACCTTTCCCGTTTTAGGTCAATTAGGATTACCAGAATTATGAATGTTTGTCAAATGTGGAATACTGAGAGAGAGAATGTTTTAAGGCAGTTTTATTACTTATTGCAAAGTCAAATGTTTCCATCCATTTCATTAGTATTTGGTGTCATTGCCCTCACTCTGAATGTCTTGGGTTAGACATTTGGGATCTCCTTCCACAAGCTTCTCACAATAGTTGATCGGAATTTGGACCCATTCCTCCTGACAGAACTGGTGTCACTGATCCCGGTTTGTTGGTCACCTTGCCAGCACCGGCCTTTTCAGCTTTGCCCATACATTTTCCATAGGATTGAGATCAGAGCTTTGTGATGGCCTCTCAAAAAAATTGACTTTGCTATCCTCAAGCCACTTTGTTACCATTTTGGCAGTATGCTTTGGGTCATTGTCCATTTGGAAGACCCATTTCCTCCCAAGCTTTACCTTCCTGGCTGATGTCCTGAGCTGTTGCTTCAGTATTGCCACATAATTTTCTTTTATCATGATGGGTGCTGAATCCTTAAGGTACCGTCACATTTAGCGACGCTGCAGCGATCTAGACAACGATGCCGATTGCTGTTTCGTCGCTGTGTGGTCGCTGGAGAGCTGTCACACAGACAGCTCTCCAGCGACCAACGATCCCGAAGTCCCCGGGTAACCAGGGTAAACATCGGGTTACTAAGCGCAGGGCCGCGCTTAGTAACCCGATGTTTACCCTGGTAACCAGTGTAAATGTAAAAAACAACAAACACTACATACTTACATTCCGGTGTCTGTTCCCTGGCGTTCTGCTTCCCTGCACTGTGTAAGCGCCAGCCGTAAAGCAGAGCGGTGACGTCACCGCTGTGCTTTACGGCCAGCCGGCACTCAGTCAGTGCAGGGAAGCAGAACGCCGGGGGACGCGACAGACACCGGAATGTAAGTATGTAGTGGTTTTTTTTTTTACATTTACACTGGTAACCAGGGTAAACATCGGGTTACTAAGCGCGGCCCTGTGCTTAGTAACCCGATGTTTACCCTGGTTACCAGTGAAGACATCGCCAAATCGGCGTCACACACGCCGATTCAGCGATGTCTGCGGTAGATCCAGCGATGAAATAAAGTTCTGGCCTTTCTGCTCCGACCAACGATGTCAGAGCAGGATCCAGATCGCTGCTGCGTGTCAAACACATTGATATCGCTATCCAGGACGCTGCAACGTCACGGATCGCTAGCGATATCGTTGTTAAGTTGTTCAGTGTGAAGGTACCTTTATTCTTTGACAAAATGATCAAATCTGACCTCCTTAATAAACTCGGCAGAGTGCCCGAGGAAAGACACTCATTAAACACCTGAGTCAAGAAGGGGACCAATGAGTCTGTGGCACCCCAGGAGTCGGGTTGCTACAGTGGCATTGCCTCCCTCACAGGGGGTGATGTCAAGCCTGGAAGCAAGATGGGATTCCCTTAACAGGTACAACAGCATGCAACACTTTCCTGACTCCAGACCAGAAGGGGAAGCTCTAACACTTGATTTCAAGGGAGCTTCCCTGATAAGTTCTGGTCTGGAGGCAGGGTTAGTCAGTCAGTCAGAGGTAGTGAAGGAAGAGGAAGCAAGTGAGGAGAGGCTGGGGATAGGAGCTGTGACTGAGCTCACCCCAGGACTGAGCACCAAGGACCGGACACCGGAGTCCGTGGTTGTTTGGGAACTGAAGGCCCAGCAATTAAAACTGGAGGACCAGAGATTGCAGGTCTCCTCGTCCCATCTGACACTCAAAGACACAGCAGAAGATCAGAACCTATAGTCACCACAAGGGAGTGACACCGGGACCAGGCTCAAGCTGCCTGCCTTGCGGGTAGTGGTCCATTTAATGGACAGACAGTAAGTAGGACTTGAATAGAGCAGAAAGCATCATGAACCCAGCGGACAGCTAGGGGAATTCTGAATTGCTTCCAGACTGCCCACATCTCCAGTACCACCTGTTACCTATGCTCCAAAATGCACCTTTGACCAGGAATTAAGGGTAAAGAAAACTGCAGCCCTTGTGTCCTCTACTCCTTTTCCCGCACCCTCAGTCCTGCATGCCAATGTCCACCATCCCTCATAAACTGTACCGGTAGCCCTGGGGTCCCGCTCCACCTGCGGGGAGCAAAACCATCCCAGCTGTATCACCATCGGCCCCAGGAGACTCCCTAAGCAGCGTCGGCCATTTATAGCAGAATACCACAGGTGGTGTCACAAACAATCCCCTACAAACATTCCCTTATCCCTTTAATTGTGCACCCAGGGCCATGGACCGGGTCACCGCTGCCGTGATCACCCTTTAAGAAACGTCCAACCCGGTTCCGAGTGCCCCACAGCCCTAGCGGTGTTGCAAGTCCCTAAAGGTCCTAAAGAACTTGGGTATTAAGCCATCTGAACCTGGCAACTTTTTGGGCCTGAGCCCATCGATCACCAGTCTCACTTCCTTTTCTTTGATCACTTCTGCCAAACCGCCCATCAAGAGGACGGCCCCTGGCTCAGGAACATCTTCAGCCAGGAAAGCCGACATCCTGTCACGATCCAGTTCCCTCCTTCCCAAGAGGTGCGAGTAGTATGAACTGACAACCCAGCCATAGTAGTACCAGGAAAAATCAGGAACACCGCTACAGCGGCAGCACAAGATGTACTATAAGCAGCCATAGTAGAACCAGAAGTAATCAGGGGCACCACTAAAGGGGTGGCACCAGATATAGTATAAGCAGCCATAGTAGTGCCAGGAGTAGTCAGGGGCACAACTACAGGGGCGGCACCAGACGTAGTATAGGCAGCCATAGTAGTATCAGGAGTAATAAGAGACACCACTACAGGGGCGGCACCAGACGTAGTATAAGCAGCCATAGTAGTACTAGGAGTAATCAGGGACACCACTACAGGGGCGGCACCAGACGTAGTATAAGCAGCCATAGTAGTGCCAGGAGTAATCAGGAACACCACTACAGGGGCCGCACCAGATATAGTATAAACATCCATAGTAGTGCCAGGAGTAATCAGGGACACCACTACAGGGGCGGCACCAGATATAGTATAAGCAGCCATAGTAGTACCAGAAGTAATCAGGGACACCACTACAGGGGCGGCACCAGACGTAGTATAAGCATCCATAGTAGTACCAGGAGTAATCAGGGGCACCACTATAGGGGCGGCACCAGATATAGTATGAGCAGCCATAGTAGTACCAGAAGTAATCAGGGACACCACTACAGGGGCGGCACCAGACATAGTATAAGCATCCATAGTAGTACCAGGAGTAATCAGGGGCACCACTACAGGGGCGGCACCAGATACAGTATAAGCAGCCATAGTAGTACCAGGAGTAATCAGGGACACCACTACAGGGGCGGCACCAGACGTAGTATAAGCATCCATAGTAGTACCAGGAGTAATCAGGGGCAACACTACAGGGGCGGCACCAGACGTAGTATAAGCAGCCATAGTAGTATCAGGAGTAATCAGAGACACCACTACAGGGGCGGCACAAGACGTAGTATAAGCATCCATAGTAGTACCAGGAGTAATCAGGGACACCACTACAGGGACGGCACCAGACGTAGCATAAGCAGCCATAGTAGTATCAGGAGTAATCAGAGACACCACTACAGGGGCGGCACAAGACGTAGTATAAGCAGCCATAGTAGAATCAGGAATAATCAGGGGCACCACTACAGGTGCGGCACCAGACGTAGTATAAGCAGCCATAGTAGAATCAGGAGTAATTGGCACTACTACAGGGGCAGCACCAGATGTAGTATAAGCAGCCATAGTAGTATCAGGAGTAATTGGCACCACTACAGGGGCAGCACCAGACGTAGTATAAGCAGCCATAGTGGTACCAGGAGTAGTCAGGGACACCACTACAGGGCCAGCACCAGATATAGTATAAGCAGCCATAGTAGTACCAGGAGTAATCAGGAGCACCACTACAGGGGCGGCACCAGACGTAGTATAAGCAGCCATAGTAGTACCAGGAGTAATCAGGGGCACCACTACAGGGGCAGCACCAGACGTAGTATAAGCAGCCATAGTAGAACCAGGAGTAATCAGGGGCACCACTAAAGGGGTGGCACCAGATATAGTATCAGCAGCCATAGTAGTGCCAGGAGTAGTCAGGGACACCACTACAGGGGCGGCACCAGACGTAGTATAAGCAGCCATAGTAGTATCAGGAGTAATCAGGGACACCACTACAGGGGCAGCACCAAACGTAGTATAAGCAGCCATACTAGTACCAGGAGTAATCAGGGACACCACTCAAGGGGCGGCACCAGACGAGTATAAGCATCCATAGTAGTGCCAGGAGTAGTCAGGGACACCACTACAGGGGCAGCACCAGACGTAGTATAGGCAGCCATAGTAGTGCCAGGAGTAATCAGGGACACCACTACAGGGGCGGCACCAGATATAGTATAAGCAGCCATAGTAGTGCCAGGAGTAGTCAGGGACACCACTACAGGGGCGGCACCAGCTCAGGAACATCTTCAGCCAGGAAAGCCGACATCCTGTCACGATCCAGTTCCCTCCTTCCCAAGAGGTGCGAGTAGTATGAACTGACAACCCAGCCATAGTAGTACCAGGAAAAATCAGGAACACCGCTACAGCGGCAGCACAAGATGTACTATAAGCAGCCATAGTAGAACCAGAAGTAATCAGGGGCACCACTAAAGGGGTGGCACCAGATATAGTATAAGCAGCCATAGTAGTGCCAGGAGTAGTCAGGGGCACAACTACAGGGGCGGCACCAGACGTAGTATAGGCAGCCATAGTAGTATCAGGAGTAATAAGAGACACCACTACAGGGGCGGCACCAGACGTAGTATAAGCAGCCATAGTAGTACTAGGAGTAATCAGGGACACCACTACAGGGGCGGCACCAGACGTAGTATAAGCAGCCATAGTAGTGCCAGGAGTAATCAGGAACACCACTACAGGGGCCGCACCAGATATAGTATAAACATCCATAGTAGTGCCAGGAGTAATCAGGGACACCACTACAGGGGCGGCACCAGATATAGTATAAGCAGCCATAGTAGTACCAGAAGTAATCAGGGACACCACTACAGGGGCGGCACCAGACGTAGTATAAGCATCCATAGTAGTACCAGGAGTAATCAGGGGCACCACTATAGGGGCGGCACCAGATATAGTATGAGCAGCCATAGTAGTACCAGAAGTAATCAGGGACACCACTACAGGGGCGGCACCAGACATAGTATAAGCATCCATAGTAGTACCAGGAGTAATCAGGGGCACCACTACAGGGGCGGCACCAGATACAGTATAAGCAGCCATAGTAGTACCAGGAGTAATCAGGGACACCACTACAGGGGCGGCACCAGACGTAGTATAAGCATCCATAGTAGTACCAGGAGTAATCAGGGGCAACACTACAGGGGCGGCACCAGACGTAGTATAAGCAGCCATAGTAGTATCAGGAGTAATCAGAGACACCACTACAGGGGCGGCACAAGACGTAGTATAAGCATCCATAGTAGTACCAGGAGTAATCAGGGACACCACTACAGGGACGGCACCAGACGTAGCATAAGCAGCCATAGTAGTATCAGGAGTAATCAGAGACACCACTACAGGGGCGGCACAAGACGTAGTATAAGCAGCCATAGTAGAATCAGGAATAATCAGGGGCACCACTACAGGTGCGGCACCAGACGTAGTATAAGCAGCCATAGTAGAATCAGGAGTAATTGGCACTACTACAGGGGCAGCACCAGATGTAGTATAAGCAGCCATAGTAGTATCAGGAGTAATTGGCACCACTACAGGGGCAGCACCAGACGTAGTATAAGCAGCCATAGTGGTACCAGGAGTAGTCAGGGACACCACTACAGGGCCAGCACCAGATATAGTATAAGCAGCCATAGTAGTACCAGGAGTAATCAGGAGCACCACTACAGGGGCGGCACCAGACGTAGTATAAGCAGCCATAGTAGTACCAGGAGTAATCAGGGGCACCACTACAGGGGCAGCACCAGACGTAGTATAAGCAGCCATAGTAGAACCAGGAGTAATCAGGGGCACCACTAAAGGGGTGGCACCAGATATAGTATCAGCAGCCATAGTAGTGCCAGGAGTAGTCAGGGACACCACTACAGGGGCGGCACCAGACGTAGTATAAGCAGCCATAGTAGTATCAGGAGTAATCAGGGACACCACTACAGGGGCAGCACCAAACGTAGTATAAGCAGCCATACTAGTACCAGGAGTAATCAGGGACACCACTCAAGGGGCGGCACCAGACGAGTATAAGCATCCATAGTAGTGCCAGGAGTAGTCAGGGACACCACTACAGGGGCAGCACCAGACGTAGTATAGGCAGCCATAGTAGTGCCAGGAGTAATCAGGGACACCACTACAGGGGCGGCACCAGATATAGTATAAGCAGCCATAGTAGTGCCAGGAGTAGTCAGGGACACCACTACAGGGGCGGCACCAGACGTAGTATAAGCATCCATAGTAGTACCAGGAGTAATCAGGGGCACCACTACAGTTGCGGCACCAGACGTAGTATAAGCAGCCATAGTAGTATCAGGAGTAATCAGAGACACCACTACAGGGGCGGCACCAGACGTATTATAAGCATCCATAGTAGTACCAGGAATAATCAGGGGCACCACTACAGGTGCGGCACCAGACATAGTATAAGCAGCCATAGTAGAATTAGGAGTAATTGGCACCACTACAGGGGCAGCGCCAGATGTAGTATAAGCAGCCATAGTAGTATCAGGAGTAATCAGGGACACCACTACAGGGCCGGCACCAGATATAGTTTAAGCAGCCATAGTAGTACCAGGAGTAATCAGGAGCACCACTACAGGGGCGGCACCAGACGTAGTATAAGCAGCCATAGTAGTACCAGGAGTAATCAGGGGCACCACTACAGGGGCGGCACCAGATATAGTATAAGCAGCCATAGTAGTACCAGGAGTAATCAGGGGCACCACTACAGGGGCAGCACCAGACGTAGTATAAGCAGCCATAGTAGAACCAGGAGTAATCAGGGGCACCACTAAAGGGGTGGCACCAGATATAGTATCAGCAGCCATAGTAGTGCCAGGAGTAGTCAGGGACACCACTACAGGGGCGGCACCAGACGTAGTATAAGCAGCCATAGTAGTATCAGGAGTAATCAGGGACACCACTACAGGGGCAGCACCAAACGTAGTATAAGCAGCCATACTAGTACCAGGAGTAATCAGGGACACCACTCAAGGGGCGGCACCAGACGAGTATAAGCATCCATAGTAGTGCCAGGAGTAGTCAGGGACACCACTACAGGGGCAGCACCAGACGTAGTATAGGCAGCCATAGTAGTGCCAGGAGTAATCAGGGACACCACTACAGGGGCGGCACCAGATATAGTATAAGCAGCCATAGTAGTGCCAGGAGTAGTCAGGGACACCACTACAGGGGCGGCACCAGACGTAGTATAAGCATCCATAGTAGTACCAGGAGTAATCAGGGGCACCACTACAGTTGCGGCACCAGACGTAGTATAAGCAGCCATAGTAGTATCAGGAGTAATCAGAGACACCACTACAGGGGCGGCACCAGACGTATTATAAGCATCCATAGTAGTACCAGGAATAATCAGGGGCACCACTACAGGTGCGGCACCAGACATAGTATAAGCAGCCATAGTAGAATTAGGAGTAATTGGCACCACTACAGGGGCAGCGCCAGATGTAGTATAAGCAGCCATAGTAGTATCAGGAGTAATCAGGGACACCACTACAGGGCCGGCACCAGATATAGTTTAAGCAGCCATAGTAGTACCAGGAGTAATCAGGAGCACCACTACAGGGGCGGCACCAGACGTAGTATAAGCAGCCATAGTAGTACCAGGAGTAATCAGGGGCACCACTACAGGGGCGGCACCAGATATAGTATAAGCAGCCATAGTAGTACCAGGAGTAATCAGGGACACCACTACAGGGCCGGCACCAGATATAGTATAAGCAGCCATAGTAGTACCAGGAGTGATCAGGAGCACCACTACAGGGGCGGCACCAGACGTAGTATAAGCAGCCATAGTAGTACCAGGAGTAATCAGGGGCACCACTACAGGGGCGGCACCAGACGTAGTATAAGCAGCCATAGTAGAACCAGGAGTAATCAGGGGCACCACTAAAGGGGCGGCACCAGATATAGTATAAGCAGCCATAGTAGTGCCAGGAGTAGTCGGGGACACCACTACAGGGGTGGCACCAGACGTAGTATAAGCAGCCATACTAGTACCAGGAGTAATCAGGGACACCAGTACAGGGGCGGCACCAGACGTAGTATAAGCAGCCATAGTAGTACTAGGAGTAATCAGGGGCACCACTAAAGGGGCGGCACCAGATATAGTATAAGCATCCATAGTAGTGCCAGGAGTAGTCAGGGACACCACTACAGGGGCAGCACCAGACGTAGTATAGGCAGCCATAGTAGTGCCAGGAGTAATCAGGGACACCACTACTGGGGCGGCACCAGATATAGTATAAGCATCCATAGTAGTGCCAGGAGTAGTCAGGGACACCACTACAGGGGCAGCACCAGACGTAGCATAGGCAGCCATAGTAGTGCCAGGAGTAATCAGGGACACCACTACAGGGGCGGCACCAGACGTAGTATAAGCAGCCATAATAGTACCAGGAGTAATCAGGGGGAGCTCTACAGGGGCGGCACCAGACGTAGTATAAGCAGCCATAGTAGTACCAGGAGTAATCAGGGACACCACTACAGGAGCGGCACCAGACGTAGTATAAGCAGCCATAGTAGTACCAGGAGCAATCAGAGACACCACTACAGGGGCGGCACCAGATATAGTATAAGCAGCCATAGTAGTGCCAGGAGTAATCAGGGGCACCACTACAGGGGCGGCACCAGACGTAGTATAAGCAGCCATAATAGTACCAGGAGTAATCAGGGACACCACTACAGGGGCGGCACCAGACGTAGTATAAGCAGCCATAGTAGTGCCAGGAGTAATCAGGGGCACCACTAAAGAGGCGGCACCAGATATAGTATAAGCAGCCATAGTAGTGCCAGGAGTAATCAGGGGCACCACTACAGGGGCAGCACCAGATATAGTATATGCAGCCATAGTAGTGCCAGGAGTAATCAGGGACACCACTACAGGGGGGCACCAGATATAGTATAAGCAGCCATAAACATTCAAGAAAAGAGGAGGGGGGGAGAGGGAAAGTTAGGAGCTTGACACGCCGAGATATGCATCTGTAAGCCGTTGCAAATGAATGTAACTGGTGGGTGCAGTACCTGCTGGTGATTTCAGCTGAAGTAGAAGAAAGGAAAAGGGAATATCCAGCACGTCCATCCAGTGTAAGTAAAATATCCAAAATTTCCAAAATTTATTGAAGCATTTTAAAATGCTTCAATAAATTTTGGATATTTTACTTACACTGGATGGACGTGCTGGATATTCCCTTTTCCTTTCTTCTATAAGCAGCCATAGTAGTACCAGGAGTAATCAGGAGCACCACTACAGGGGCGGCACCAGATATAGTATAAGCAGCCATAGTAGTATCAGGAGTAATCAGGGGCACCACTACAGGGGCGGCACCAGACGTAGTATAAGCATCCATAGTAGTACCACGAGTAATCAGGGACACCACTACAGGGGCGGCACCAGACGTAGTATAAGCAGCCATAGTAGTATCAGGAGTAATCAGGGGCACCACTACAGGGGCGGCACCAGACGTAGTATAAGCATCCATAGTAGTACCAGGAGTAATCAGAGACACCACTACAGGGGCGGCACCAGATATAGCATAAGCAGCCATAGTAGAACCAGGAGTAATCAGAGACACCACTACCGGGGTGGCACCAGACATAGTATAAGCAGCCATAGTAGAACCAGGAGTAATCAGGGACACCACTACAGGGGCGGCACCAGGCGTAGTATAAGCAGTCATAGTAGTACCAGGAGTAATCAGGGACACCACTACAGGGGCGGCACCAGGCGTAGTATAAGCAGCCATAGTAGTACCAGGAGTAATCAGGGACACCACTACAGGGGCAGCACCAGACGTAGTATAAGCAGCCATAGTAGTATCAGGAGTAATCAGGGACACCACTACAGGGGCGGCACCAGACGTAGTATAAGCAGCCATAGTAGAACCAGGAGTAATCAGGGAAACCACTACAGGGGCGGCACCAGATATAGTATAAGCAGCCATAATAGTACCAGGAGTAATCAGGGACACCACTACAGGGGCGGCACCAGACGTAGTATAAGCAGCCATAGTAGTGCCAGGAGTAATCAAGGGGAGCTCTACAGTGGTGGCACCAGACGCAGTATAATCAGCCATAGTAGTACCAGGAGTAATCAGGGACACCACTACAGGGGCGGAACCAGATATAGTATAAGCAGCCATACTAGTACCAGGAGTAATCAGGGACACCACTACAGGGGCGGCACCAGACGTAGTATAAGCAGCCATAGTAGTACCAGGAGTAATCAGAGACACCACTACAGGGGCGGCACCAGACGTAGTATAAGCAGCCATAGTAGTACCAGGAGTAATAAGAGACACCACTACAGGGGTGGCACCAGACGTAGTATAAGCAGCCATAGTAGTATCAGGAGTAATCAGGGACACCACTACAGGGGCGGCACCATGCGTAGTATAAGCAGCCATAGTAGTGCCAGGAGTAATCAGAGACACCAATACAGGGGCGGCACCAGACGTAGTATAAGCAGCCATAGTAGTACCAGGAGTAATCAGAGACACCACTACAGGGGGGCACCAGACGTAGTATAAGCAGCCATAGTAGTACCAGGAGTAATCAGGGACACCACTACAGGGGCGGCACCAGACGTAGTATAAGCAGCCATAGTAGTACCAGGAGTAATCAGAGACACCACTACAGGGGCGGCACCAGGCGTAGTATAAGCAGCCATAGTAGTACCAGGAGTAATCAGGGACACCACTACAGGGGCGGCACCAGGCGTAGTATAAGCAGCCATAGTAGTACCAGGAGTAATCAGGGACACCACTACAGGGGCAGCACCAGACGTAGTATAAGCAGCCATAGTAGTATCAGGAGTAATCAGGGACACCACTACAGGGGCGGCACCAGACGTAGTATAAGCAGCCATAGTAGAACCAGGAGTAATCAGGGACACCACTACAGGGGCGGCACCAGATATAGTATAAGCAGCCATAATAGTACCAGGAGTAATCAGGGACACCACTACAGGGGCGGCACCAGACGTAGTATAAGCAGCCATAGTAGTGCGAGGAGTAATCAAGGGGAGCTCTACAGTGGTGGCACCAGACGCAGTATAATCAGCCATAGTAGTACCAGGAGTAATCAGGGACACCACTACAGGGGCGGAACCAGATATAGTATAAGCAGCCATACTAGTACCAGGAGTAATCAGGGACACCACTACAGGGGTGGCACCAGACGTAGTATAAGCAGCCATAGTAGTGCCAGGAGTAATCAGGGGCACCACTACAGGGGCGGCACCAGACGTAGTATAAGCAGCCATAGTAGTACCAGGAGTAATAAGAGACACCACTACAGGGGCGGCACCATGCGTAGTATAAGCAGCCATAGTACTGCCAGGAGTAATCATTGACACCACTACAGGGGCGGCACCAGACGTAGTATAAGCAGCCATAGTAGTACCAGGAGTAATCAGAGACACCACTACAGGGGGGCACCAGACGTAGTTTAAGCAGCCATAGTAGTACCAGGAGTAATCAGGGACACCACTACAGGGGCGGCACCAGACGTAGTATAAGCAGCCATAGTAGTACCAGGAGTAATCAGAGACACCACTACAGGGGCGGCACCAGACGTAGTATAAGCAGCCATAGTAGTACCAGGAGTAATCAGGGACACCACTACAGGGGCGGCACCAGACGTAGTATAAGCAGCCATAGTAGTACCAGGAGTAATCAGAGACACCACTACAGGGGCGGCACCAGACGTAGTATAAGCAGCCATAGTAGTACCAGGAGTAATCAGGGACACCACTACAGGGGCGGCACCAGACGTAGTATAAGCAGCCATAGTAGTACCAGGAGTAATCAGAGACACCACTACAGGGGCGGCACCAGACGTAGTATAAGCAGCCATAGTAGTACCAGGAGTAATCAGAGACACCACTACAGGGGCGGCACCAGACGTAGTATAAGCAGCCATAGTAGTGCCAGGAGTAATCAGGGACACCACTACAGGGGCGGCACCAGACCTAGTATAAGCAGCCATAGTAGTATCAGGAGTAATCAGAGACACCACTACAGGGGCGGCACCAGACGTAGTATAAGCAGCCATAGTAGTACCAGGAGTAATCAGGGACACCACTACAGGGGCGGCACCAGACGTAGTATAAGCAGCCATAGTAGTACCAGGAGTAATCAGAGACACCACTACAGGGGCGGCACCAGACGTAGTATAAGCAGCCATAGTAGTACCAGGAGTAATCAGGGACACCACTACAGGGGCGGCACCAGACGTAGTATAAGCAGCCATAGTAGTACCAGGAGTAATCAGAGACACCACTACAGGGGCGGCACCAGACGTAGTATAAGCAGCCATAGTAGTACCAGGAGTAATCAGAGACACCACTACAGGGGCGGCACCATATCTATATATATAATTGCCTAAGGGTTTTTCCGTCTGTCTGTCTGTCTGTCTGTCTGTCTGTCCTGGAAATCCCGGCTCTCTGATTGGTCGAGGCCGCCAGGCCTCGACCAATCAGAGACCGGCACAGCATCGACGTAGAAATCCCGCGTCTCTGATTGGTCGAGGCCGCCAGGCCTTGACCAATCAGCAACGGGCACAGCGACGATGATGTCATAAAGGACGTAGAAATCCTGCGTCTCTGATTGGTCGAGGATTGATCAGTCCTCCTGACACTTCTGTATTGATCAGTCCTCCTGACACTTCTATATTGATCAGTCCTCCTGACACTTCTATATTGATCAGTCCTCCTGACACTTCTGTATTGATCAGTCCTCCTGACACTTCTGTATTGATCAGTCCTCCTGACACCTCTATATTGATCAGTCCTCCTGACACTTCTATGTTGATCAGTCCTCCTGACACTTCTATATTGATCAGTCCTCCTGACACTTCTGTATTGATCAGTCCTCCTGATACTTCTATATTGATCAGTCCTCCTGACACTTCTGTATTGATCAGTCCTCCTGACACTTCTGTATTGATCAGTCATCCTGACACCTCTATATTGATCAGTCCTCCTGACACTTCTATGTTGATCAGTCCTCCTGACACTTCTATATTGATCAGTCCTCCTGACACTTCTGTATTGATCAGTCCTCCTGACACTTCTATATTGATCAGTCCTCCTGACACTTCTATATTGATCAGTCTTCCTGATACCTCTATATTGATCAGTCCTCCTGACATTCTATATTGATCAGTCCTCCTGACACCTCTATATTGATAAATCCTCCTGATACCTCTATATTGATCAGTCCTCCTGATACCTCTATAGTCACCTGTCTATAGTCACCTGATACCTCTATAGTCTCTATACCTCTATAGATCAGTCCTCCTGACACTTCTATATTGATCAGTCCTCCTGACTCTTCTATATTGATCAGTCCTCCTGACACTTCTATATTGATCAGTCCTCCTGACACTTCTATATTGATCAGTCCTCCTGATACCTCTATATTGATTAGTCCTCCTGACATTCTATATTGATCAGTCCTCCTGATACTTCTATATTGATCAGTCCTCCTGATACCTCTATATTGATCAGTCCTCCTGACACTTCTATATTGATCAGTCCTCCTGATACCTCTATATTGATCAGTCCTCCTGACACTTCTATATTGATCAGTCCTCCTGACACTTCTATATTGATCAGTCCTCCTGATACTTCTATATTGATCAGTCCTTCTGACACTTCTATATTGATCAGTCCTCCTGACACCTCTATATTGATAAATCCTCCTGATACCTCTATATTGATCAGTCCTCCTGATACCTCTATAGTCACCTGTCTATAGTCACCTGATACCTCTATAGTCTCTATACCTCTATAGATCAGTCCTCCTGACACTTCTATATTGATCAGTCCTCCTGACTCTTCTATATTGATCAGTCCTCCTGACACTTCTATATTGATCAGTCCTCCTGACACTTCTATATTGATCAGTCCTCCTGATACCTCTATATTGATTAGTCCTCCTGACATTCTATATTGATCAGTCCTCCTGATACTTCTATATTGATCAGTCCTCCTGATACCTCTATATTGATCAGTCCTCCTGACACTTCTATATTGATCAGTCCTCCTGATACCTCTATATTGATCAGTCCTCCTGACACTTCTATATTGATCAGTCCTCCTGACACTTCTATATTGATCAGTCCTTCTGACACTTCTATATTGATCAGTCCTCCTGACACCTCTATATTGATAAATCCTCCTGATACCTCTATATTGATCAGTCCTCCTGATACCTCTATAGTCACCTGTCTATAGTCACCTGATACCTCTATAGTCTCTATACCTCTATAGATCAGTCCTCCTGACACTTCTATATTGATCAGTCCTCCTGACTCTTCTATATTGATCAGTCCTCCTGACACTTCTGTATTGATCAGTCCTCCTGACACCTCTATATTGATAAATCCTCCTGATACCTCTATATTGATCAGTCCTCCTGATACCTCTATATTGATCAGTCCTCCTGACACTTCTGTATTGATCAGTCCGCGAATTCTGGAATCATCATTGTCCATATACTACGGGGACATGCATATTCTAGAATACCCGATGCGTTTTTCCGTCTGTCTGTCTGTCTGTCTGTCCTGGAAATCCCGGCTCTCTGATTGGTCGAGGCCGCCAGGCCTCGACCAATCAGAGACCGGCACAGCATCGACATAGAAATCCCGCGTCTCTGATTGGTCGAGGCCGCCAGGCCTCGACCAATCAGCAACGGGCACAGCGACGATGATGTCATAAAGGACATAGAAATCCTGCGTCTGATTGGTCGAGGCCGCCAGGCCTCGACCAATCAGCAACAGGCACAGCGACGATGATGTCATAAAGGACGTAGACATCTCACGTTTCTGATTCAGCGACGGGCACAGTATCAACGTAGATGTCATAATGGTTGCCATGGCGACGATGATGTCATAATGGTTGCCTCGACCAATCAGCGACGGGCACAGTGTGCCGCGAATTCTGGAATCATCATTGTCCATATACTACGGGGACATGCATATTCTAGAATACCCGATGCGTTAGAATCGGGCCACAATCTAGTCTATATATATAATTGTCTAAGGGTTTTTCCGTCTGTCTGTCTGTCTGTCCTGGAAATCCCGGCTCTCTGATTGGTCGAGGCCGCCAGGCCTCGACCAATAAGTGACGAGCACAGCGACGATGATGTCATAAAGGACGTAGACATCCTGCGTCTCTGATTGGTCGAGGCCGCCAGGCCTCGACCAATCAGCAACGGGCACAACGACGATGATGTCATCGTCCCGCGTCTCTGATTGACACTTCTATATTGATCAGTCCTCCTGACACTTCTGTATTGATCAGTCCTCCTGACACTTCTGTATTGATCAGTCCTCCTGACACCTCTATATTGATCAGTCCTCCTGACACTTCTATATTGATCAGTCCTCCTGACACTTCTATGTTGATCAGTCCTCTTGATACATCTAATCCCGGCTCTCTGATTGGTCGAGGCCGCCAGGCCTCGACCAATCAGAGACCGGCACAGCATCGACGTAGAAATCCCGCGTCTCTGATTGAGACTTCTATATTGATCAGTCCTCCTGACACTTCTGTATTGATCAGTCCTCCTGACACTTCTGTATTGATCAGTCCTCCTGACACCTCTATATTGATCAGTCCTCCTGACACTTCTATATTGATCAGTCCTCCTGACACTTCTATATTGATCAGTCCTCCTGACACTTCAATATTGATCAGTCCTCCTGACACTTCTATATTGATCAGTCCTCCTGACACTTCTATATTGATCAGTCCTCCTGACACTTCTATATTGATCAGTCCTCCTGACACTTCTGTATTGATCAGTCCTCCTGACACTTCTATATTGATCAGCCCTCCTGACACTTCTATATTGATCAGTCCTCCTGACACTTCTATATTGATCAGTCCTCCTGATACCTCTATATTGATCAGTCCTCCTGACACTTCTATATTGATCAGTCCTCCTGACACTTCTGTATTGATCAGTCCTCCTGACACTTCTATATTGATCAGTCCTCCTGATACCTCTATATTGATCAGTCCTCCTGACACTTCTATATTGATCAGTCCTCCTGACACTTCTGTATTGATCAGCCCTCCTGACACTTCTATATTGATCAGTCCTCCTGACACTTCTATATTGATCAGTCCTCCTGACACTTCTATATTGATCAGTCCTCCTGATACCTCTATATTGATCAGTCCTCCTGACACTTCTATATTGATCAGTCCTCCTGACACTTCTATATTGATCAGCGGCCTCGACCAATCAGCAACGGGCACAACGACGATGATGTCATCGTCCCGCGTCTGTGATTGACACTTCTATATTGATCAGTCCTCCTGACACTTCTATATTGATCAGTCCTCCTGACACCTCTGTATTGATCAGTCCTCCTGACACCTCT
Organism: Ranitomeya imitator; assembly: GCF_032444005.1. Lineage (NCBI taxonomy): Eukaryota > Metazoa > Chordata > Amphibia > Anura > Dendrobatidae > Ranitomeya > Ranitomeya imitator. The sequence goes on along the minus strand of NC_091284.1, from coordinate 840,126,565 downwards.
ATATTGATCAGTCCTCCTGACACTTCTATATTGATCAGTCCTCCGGACACTTCTATATTGATCAGTCCTCCTGATACCTCTAATCCCGGCTCTCTGATTGGCCGAGGCCGCCAGGCCTCGACCAATCAGAGACCGGCACAGCATCGACGTAGAAATCCCGCGTCTCTGATTGACACTTCTATATTGATCAGTCCTCCTGACACTTCTGTATTGATCAGTCCTCCTGACACTTCTGTATTGATCAGTCCTCCTAACACCTCTATATTGATCAGTCCTCCTGACACTTCTATATTGATCAGTCCTCCTGACACTTCTATATTGATCAGTCCTCCTGATACCTCTATATTGATCAGTCCTTCTGACACTTCTATATTGATCAGTCCTCCTGACACTTCTATATTGATCAGTTCTCCTGACACTTCTTTATTGATCAGTCCTCCTGACACTTCTATATTGATCAGTCCTCCTGATACCTCTATATTGATCAGTCCTCCTGACACTTCTATATTGATCAGTCCTCCTGACACTTCTATATTGATCAGTCCTCCTGACACTTCTGTATTGATCAGTCCTCCTGACACCTCTATATTGATCAGTCCTCCTGACATTCTATATTGATCAGTCCTCCTGACACCTCTATATTGATAAATCCTCCTGACACTTCTGTATTGATCAGCCCTCCTGACACTTCTATATTGATCAGTCCTCCTGACACTTCTATATTGATTAGTCCTCCTGATACCTCTATATTGATCAGTCAGAGACCGGCACAGCATCGACGTAGAAATCCCGCGTCTCTGATTGGTCGAGGCCGCTAGGCCTCGACCAATCAGTGACGAGCACAGCGACGATGATGTCATAAAGGACGTAGACATCACAACGGGCACAACGACGATGATGTCATCGTCCCGCGTCTCTGATTGACACTTCTATATTGATCAGTCCTCCTGACACTTCTGTATTGATCAGTCCTCCTGACACTTCTATATTGATCAGTCCTCCTGACACTTCTATATTGATCAGTCCTCCTGACACTTCTATATTGATCAGTCCTCCTGATACCTCTAATCCCGGCTCTCTGATTGGTCGAGGCCGCCAGACACAGCATCGACGTAGAAATCCCGCGTCTCTGATTGACACTTCTATATTGATCAGTCCTCCTGACACTTCTGTATTGATCAGTCCTCCTGACACTTCTATATTGATCAGTCCTCCTGACACTTCTGTATTGATCAGTCCTCCTGACACTTCTATATTGATCAGTCCTCCTGACACTTCTATATTGATCAGTCCTCCTGACACCTCTGTATTGATCAGTCCTCCTGACACTTCTATATTGATCAGTCCTCCTGACACTTCTGTATTGATCAGTCCTCCTGACACTTCTGTATTGATCAGTCCTCCTGACACTTCTGTATTGATCAGTCCTCCTGACACTTCTGTATTGATCAGTCCTCCTGACATTCTATATTGATCAGTCCTCCTGACACCTCTATATTGATAAATCCTCCTGACACTTCTATATTGATCAGTCCTCCTGACACTTCTATATTGATCAGTCCTCCTGACACTTCTATATTGATCAGTCCTCCTGATACCTCTATATTGATCAGTCCTCCTGACACTTCTATATTGATCAGTCCTCCTGACACTTCTGTATTGATCAGTCCTCCTGACACTTCTATATTGATCAGTCCTCCTGACACTTCTGTATTGATCAGTCCTCCTGACATTCTATATTGATCAGTCCTCCTGACACCTCTATATTGATAAATCCTCCTGACACTTCTATATTGATCAGTCCTCCTGACACTTCTATATTGATCAGTCCTCCTGACACTTCTATATTGATCAGTCCTCCTGATACCTCTATATTGATCAGTCCTCCTGACACTTCTATATTGATCAGTCCTCCTGACACTTCTGTATTGATCAGTCCTCCTGACATTCTATATTGATCAGTCCTCCTGACACCTCTATATTGATAAATCCTCCTGACACTTCTATATTGATCAGTCCTCCTGATACCTCTATATTGATCAGTCCTCCTGACACCTCTGTATTGATCAGTCCTCCTGACACTTCTATATTGATCAGTCCTCCTGACACTTCTATATTAATCAGTCCTCCTGACACCTCTGTATTGATCAGTCCTCCTGACACTTCTGTATTGATCAGTCCTCCTGACACTTCTATATTAATCAGTCCTCCTGACACTTCTGTATTGATCAGTCCTCCTGACATTCTATATTGATCAGTCCTCCTGACACCTCTATATTGATAAATCCTCCTGACACTTCTATATTGATCAGTCCTCCTGACACTTCTATATTGATCAGTCCTCCTGACACTTCTATATTGATCAGTCCTCCTGACACCTCTGTATTGATCAGTCCTCCTGACACTTCTGTATTGATCAGTCCTCCTGACACTTCTATATTGATCAGTCCTCCTGACTCTTCTATATTGATCAGTCCTCCTGATACCTCTATATTGATCAGTCCTCCTGACACCTCTATATTGATCAGTCCTCCTGACTCTTCTATATTGATCAGTCCTCCTGACACTTCTATATTGATCAGTCCTCCTGATACCTCTATATTGATCAGTCCTCCTGACACTTCTGTATTGATCAGTCCTCCTGACACTTCTATATTGATCAGTCCTCCTGACACTTCTATATTGATCAGTCCTCCTGACACTTCTATATTGATCAGTCCTCCTGATACCTCTATATTGATCAGTCCTCCTGATACCTCTATATTGATCAGTCCTCCTGACTCTTCTATATTGATCAGTCCTCCTGACACTCCTATATTGATCAGTCCTCCTGATACCTCTATATTGATCAGTCCTCCTGACACTTCTGTATTGATCAGTCCTCCTGACACTTCTGTATTGATCAGTCCTCCTGATACCTCTATATTGATCAGTCCTCCTGACACTTCTGTATTGATCAGTCCTCCTGACACTTCTATATTGATCAGTCCTCCTGATACCTCTATATTGATCAGTCCTCCTGATACCTCTATATTGATCAGTCCTCCTGACACCTCTATATTGATCAGTCCTCCTGACACTTCTATATTGATCAGTCCTCCTGACACCTCTATATTGATCAGTCCTCCTGACACCTCTATATTGATCAGTCCTCCTGACACCTCTATATTGATCAGTCCTCCTGACACTTCTATATTGATCAGTCCTCCTGACTTTTCTGTATTGATCAGCCCTCCTGACACTTCTATATTGATCAGTCCTCCTGATACCTCTATATTGATCAGTCCTCCTGACACTTCTGTATTGATCAGTCCTCCTGACACTTCTATATTGATCAGTCCTCCTGACATTCTATATTGATCAGTCCTCCTGACACTTCTATATTGATCAGTCCTCCTGACATTCTATATTGATCAGTCCTCCTGACACCTCTATATTGATAAATCCTCCTGACACTTCTATATTGATCAGCCCTCCTGACACTTCTATATTGATCAGTCCTCCTGACACTTCTATATTGATCAGTCCTCCTGACACTTCTATATTGATCAGTCCTCCTGATACCTCTGTATTGATGAGTCCTCCTGACACTTCTATATTGATCAGTCTTCCTGACACTTCTATATTGATCAGTCCTCCTGACACTTCTATATTGATCAGTCCTCCTGACACCTCTATATTGATCAGTCCTCCTGACACTTCTATATTGATCAGTCCTCCTGACACTTCTATATTGATCAGTCCTCCTGACACCTCTATATTGATCAGTCCTCCTGACACTTCTATATTGATCAGTCCTCCTGACACCTCTATATTGATCAGTCCTCCTGACACTTCTATATTGATCAGTCCTCCTGACACTTCTGTATTGATCAGTCCTCCTGACACTTCTATATTGATCAGTCCTCCTGACACCTCTATATTGATCAGTCCTCCTGACACTTCTATATTGATCAGTCCTCCTGACACCTCTATATTGATCAGTCCTCCTGACACTTCTATATTGATCAGTCCTCCTGACACTTCTATATTGATCAGTCCTCCTGACACTTCTATATTGATCAGTCCTCCTGACACTTCTATATTGATCAGTCCTCCTGACACTTCTATATTGATCAGTCCTCCTGACACCTCTATATTGATCAGTCCTCCTGACACTTCTATATTGATCAGTCCTCCTGACACCTCTATATTGATCAGTCCTCCTGACACCTCAATATTGATCAGTCCTCCTGACACTTCTGTATTGATCAGTCCTCCTGACACATCTATATTGATCAGTCCTCCTGACACCTCTATATTGATCAGTCCTCCTGACACTTCTGTATTGATCAGTCCTCCTGACACTTCAAACTGCAGATGTGAACAGAGCCCTATACATCAAATTCTCTGGACTTCAGACTGATACATTTTGCACCAATACATCATAACAAAGTATCAGAACAAGCCAGAGATTTGTGCTGCTGTTGTGTGTAACCAATTGTCATTTAATTTTGTAGCTTTATACACATAAACCTGACATGCGCTTATTGAGATGACGCAGCAGGATCTCCACATTATTATGTATGACTTCAGATACTTGGTGCAGCTATAATCGCTGAATTTAGCTACACAGTGAAGCTGATATTTCCACTTAACTCAATCTGATATGACAAGTCATTGGTGTACATAGGACTGTGGGCTGACATTATTGCATCGTTCAGAAAACAAACATTGCAACGACAACTACAGCTCTGCTACATCCGTACCTACGGAACTGTGTTATACACTTTATTACATGCCATATTTGCTTTAAACCCAATCACATCCAGATCTCTATCTTTTGAAACCTCGACCAATCAGCAACGGGCACAGCGACGATGATGTCATAAAGGACGTAGACATCTCACGTTTCTGATTCAGCGACGGGCACAGTGATGATGTCATAATTGTTGCCATGGCGACGATGATGTCATAAAGGTTGCCTCGGCCAATCAGCGAAGGACACAGTCTGCCGCGAATTCTGGAATCATCATTGTCCATATACTACGGGAACGTGCATATTCTAGAATACCCGATGCGTTAGAATCGGGCCACAAGCCATACAATATATATGTATTGTCTGTCTGTCTGTCTGTCTGTCTGTCCTGGAAATCCCGGCTCTCTGATTGGTCGAGGCCGCCAGGCCGCCAGGCCTCGACAAATCAGCAACGGGCACAGCGACGATGATGTAATAAAGGACGTAGACATCTCACGTTTCTGATTCAGCGACGGGCACAGTCTGCCGCGAATTCTGGAATCATCATTGTCCATATACTACGGGGACATGCATATTCTAGAATACCCGATGCGTTTTTCCGTCTGTCTGTCTGTCTGTCTGTCTGTCTGTCTGTCCTGGAATTCCCGGCTCTCTGATTGGTCGAGGCCGCCAGGCCTCGACCAATCAGAGACCGGCACAGCATCGACGTAGAAATCCCGCGTCGGGCACAGCGACGATGATGTCATAAAGGACATAGAAATTCTGCGTCTGATTGGTCGAGGCCGCCAGGCCTCGACCAATCAGCAACAGGCACAGCGACGATGATGTCATAAAGGACGTAGACATCTCACGTTTCTGATTCAGCGACGGGCACAGTATCAACGTAGATGTCATAATGGTTGCCATGGCGACGATGATGTCATAATGGTTGCCTCGACCAATCAGCGACGGGCACAGTGTGCCGCGAATTCTGGAATCATCATTGTCCATATACTACGGGGACATGCATATTCTAGAATACCCGATGCGTTAGAATCGGGCCACAATCTAGTATAGTATAAGCAGCCATAGTAGTACCAGGAGTAATAATAATAATAATAATAATAATAATTTTTATTTATATAGCGCCAACATATTCCGCAGCGCTTTACAAATTATAGAGGGGACTTGTACATACAATAGACATTACAGCATAACAGAAATACAGTTCAAAACAGATACCAAGAGGAGTGAGGGCCCTGCTCGTAAGCTTACATACTATGAGGAAAAGGGGAGACACGAGAGGTGGATGGTAACAATTGCTATAGTTATTCGGACCAGCCATAGTGTAAGGCTTGGGTGTTCATGTAAAGCTGCATGAACCAGTTAATTAATTTTTTTTTTTTTTTTTTTTAATATAGGCCACACAGGGATTGTTAGGTTAATGCATTGAGGCGGTAGGCCAGTCTGAACAAATGAGTTTTTAGGGCACGCTTAAAACTGTGGGGATTGGGGATTAATCGTATTATCCTAGGTAGTGCATTCCAAAGAATCGGCGCAGCACGTGTAAAGTCTTGGAGACGGGAGTGGGAGGTTCTGATTATTGAGGATGCTAACCTGAGGTCATCAGCGGAGCGGAGGGCACGGGTAGGGTGGTAGACTGAGACCAGAGAGGAGATGTAGGGTGGTGCTGAGCCATGGAGTGCTTTGTGGATGAGGGTAGTAGTTTTGTACTCGATTCTTGAGTGGATGGGTAGCCAGTGTAATGACTGGCACAGGGTAGAGGCATCGGTGTAACGGTTGGTGAGGAATATGATCCTGGCAGCAGCATTCAGGACAGATTGGAGCGGGGAGAGTTTGGTAAGAGGGAGGCCGATTAGTAGAGAGTTACAATAGTCCAGACGAGAATGAATAAGTGAAACAGTAAGAGTTTTTGCAGAGTCGAAAGTAAGAAAAGGGCGAATTCTAGAAATGTTTTTGAGATGCAGGTAAGAAGAGCGAGCCAGTGATCGGATGTGGGGGGTGAATGAAAGGTCAGAATCAAGGATGACCCCAAGGCAGCGGGCATGTTGCTTTGGAGTAATGGTGGAACCGCAAACGGAGATGGCAATGTCAGGCAAAGGTAGGTTAGTAGAGGGAGAAAACACGAGGAGTTCAGTTTTTGACAGGTTTAGTTTCAGATAGAGGGAGGACATGATGCTAGAGACAGCGGTAAGACAATCACTGGTGTTTTCTAATAAGGCAGGCGTGAGATCAGGAGAAGAAGTGTATAGTTGGGTGTCGTCAGCATAGAGATGGTACTGGAAGCCAAATCTACTGATTGTTTGTCCAATAGGGGCAGTATACAAAGAGAAGAGGAGGGGGCCTAGGACTGATCCTTGAGGAACCCCAACAGTAAGGGGAAGGTGAGAGGAGGAGGAACCAGCGAAACATACAGTGAAGGATCGGTCAGAGAGATAGGAGGAGAACCAGGAGAGAACGGTGTCCTTGAGGCCGATGGAGCGGAGCATAGTGAGGAGGAGCTGATGATCCACAGTATCAAATGCTGCAGAGAGATCCAAGAGAATTAGCATGGAGTAGTGACCATTAGATTTAGCTGTTAGTAGGTCATTAGAGACTTTAGTGAGGGCAGTTTCAGTAGAGTGTAAAGAGCGGAAGCCAGATTGAAGAGGGTCGAGAAGAGAGTTATCTGAGAGATAGCGGGTAAGACGGGAGTGGACCAGGCGTTCGAGGAGTTTAGAGATGAAGGGAAGATTAGAGACAGGTCTATAATTAGCGGCACAGTTTTGGTCGAGGGATGGTTTTTTAAGTAATGGATGTATGATGGCATGCTTAAATGAGGAGGGAAAAATACCGGAAGTGAGGGAAAGGTTGAATATTTTTGTTAGGTGAGAGGTGACAGCCGGGGAAAGGGACTGGAGGAAATGTGACGGAATGGGGTCACTGGTGCAAGTGGTCGGGCGAGAAGATGCAAGGAGCCTGCTTACTTCTTCTTCTGTAACTGGTTCAAAGTCAGAGAGTGAACTAGATGCAGTGGGGGAGGGAGGACAGTGCATGGTATGAAGAGATTGGGAGATGATTTCCTGTCGAATATGGTCAATTTTTTCTTTGAAGTAATTGGCCAGATTGTCAGCACGGAGATCCGTGGTTGGGGCCTGCGCTCTTGGGTTGAGTAGGGACTGGAACGTGTCAAAGAGACGTTTAGGGTTATTGGACAGGGAGGTGATGAGGGTGTTGAAGTAGGTTTGTTTGGAGAGGTGAAGGGCAGAATTGTATGTCTTTAGCATGAACTTATAATGGATGAAATCTTCGGGTAGATTAGATTTTCTCCACAGACGTTCTGCGCACCTGGAGCACCGCTGCAGGAAACGTGTTTGCAGCGTGTGCCACGGTTGTTGCCGTCTGTGCCGAGTTCTTTTATGTATAGGAGGAGCAGCTTCATCCAGGGCACTTTGCAGGGTTTCATTGTAATGCTTCAGAGCAGAATCAGGACATGAGATGGAGGAGATTGGGGCCAATGAGGACTGCAAGTTCTTCATAAGTTCCTGGGTCTTAATGGCCTGTATGTTTCTATAAGTGTGGAAAGTGGGGGTGACCTGAGCGGGATGGCAGTTCTTGATAGAGAATGAAAGAAGGTGGTGGTCAGAGAGTGGGAGAGGGGAGTTTGTGAAATCATCCACTGAGCAAAGCCGGGAGAAGACCAAGTCAAGGGAGTTTCCAGGGAGTAATCAGGGACACCACTACAGGGGCGGCACCAGATATAGTATAAGCAGCCATAGTAGTACCAGGAGTAATCAGGGACACCACTACAGGGGCGGGACCAGATATAGTATAAGCAGCTATAGTAGTACCAGGAGTAATCAGGGACACCACTACAGGGGCGGTGTTGTGAATTCTGTGGCTGAATTCACTCCTGTGGTCACAAGTGGTATTGCAGTCTCTGAGCTTCCTCCCTCAGGTGTTTTGGTGAGCTCGTTGGCTGCCTTGCTATTTAACTCCACCTGAGTCTGTCTTCCTTGCTCCTTGTCAATGTTCCAGTGTTGGATCTGAGCTACTGCATCTTTCCTGTGGCCTGCTGCTCTGCTAGATAAGTGTTACTTTGTTTTTGTTTCCGTTTTTTCTGTCCAGCTTGCTATTTTCTTTTGCTGGAAGCTCTGAGACGCAAAGGGTGCACCGCTGTGCCGTTAGTTCGGCATGGTGGGTCTTTTTGCCCCCCTTTGCGTGGTTCTGCTTTAGGGTTTTTTGTAGACTGCATAGTTCTCTTTGCTAGAGTTGAGCGACCTTGACCTTTTTAGAGTCGAGCCGGGTTTTGCGAAACCCGACTATGTCCAAAGTCGGGTCGAGTGAAATCGGCCGATTATGACGTAAAGTCGGGATCGACCGAAACACGAAACCCAATGCAAGTCAATGGGGCAGCATAGTCGGCAGTGAGTGGGGGCCAGGAAAACACCTAGAGTGGCCATTTTAATGTCAAAACCATCCATTCTTCTTAATGAAGCTTGTCAAGCGTAATTTACCTTATAATAATTGGAAGGCATTTGAAATTGGGGGTCATTTGGCTAAAGTTGTGGGGGGTAGGGCTGGTTCAAGTAATTAGTGGGCCCAGGAAATCTGGACCACGTCACGGCAGTGGAGCAGGGAGAGGTAAGTATTTCAACTTTGCAAGTGCTGTGAACCTGAGCAAGCAGGGGGGGCCCACTCGTTGGCATTGGCACTGGCACAGGGCCCCTCAAAGTACAGCGGTGTGTTTGCACGGCGGGGGCGCCTCCCACCGGCAGCAACACTTTTGCGTACTATGAGAGGCCCTGTGCCAGTGACGTCGCCAACTAGTATTCCTCCCCCCACCTGATGAAGGAACCTGCACTTTCATCTGCACCTTCCTCTTTGTCCCCGTGTAAGGTGGTATGGTATGCGGGAAGAGCAACCTGACTTTCAGCAGGGTCACAATGTTGTTGTGTAGCGTGCACGGGGAATGTTGCGTTATGGGTCAATGTACCAGCAGACTCATCTATCACTGGCTGGGCAATGGGCACGATGAAGTGGAAACACAGATATAGGCCCAAAGAAGAAAGTGGGCTAAATGCAGTTCAAAATTGGTAACACAGGAATAACCAGGGGGCATTGCAGTGGAGGACAACTGGAATGAGAGGCTGACACAGAGAGTAGGGCCAAATCAGTAAGTAGTCGAAATGCAGTTCAAAATTGGCAACCGTAGTAAACAGGCGGCACAGCTTTGTTCAGTGGAGGAGAACAGCAAGGAGTGGCAGACACCGATAGTAGGCCCCAAACCAACTAGTACGCCAAATGCAGTTGTTCCATTTAACCACAATTTAATGAGAGCCTGAAGATAGAAGCTCAGGAAAGGCAACCTGGGGAACACCTTGGAGTGTAACACACCATCTCTCTCCACCCCATACCCATTTTGTATGGCCTAATGCAGTGTACTTTTCTACAACTACTAAACGAGAGTCGGAAGACCGAAGCAATGGCAAGGAAACCTGGGGAACACCTTAGAGTGTAACACACCCTCTCTCTACACCCCATACCCAATTTGAAGGCCTAATGCAGTGTAGTTTCCAAGAACTACTAAACGAGAGCCGGAAGATCGAAGCTCAGGAAAGGCAACCTGGGGAACACCTTGGAGTGTAACACACCCTCTCGCTACACCCCATACCCAATTTGAAGGCCTAATGCAGCGTAGTTTCCAACAACTACTAAACGAGAGCCGGAAGATCGAAGCTCAGGAAAGGCAACCTGGGGAACACCTTGGAGTGTAACACACCCTCTCGCTACACCCCATACCCAATTTGAAGGCCTAATGCAGCGTAGTTTCCAACAACTACTAAACGAGAGCCGGAAGATCGAAGCTCAGGAAAGGCAACCTGGGGAACACCTTGGAGTGGAACACACCATCTCTCTACACCCCATACCCAATTTGAAGGCCTAATGCAGAGTAGTTTCCAAGAACTACTAAACGAGAGCCGGAAGATCGAAGCTCAGGAAAGGCAACCTGGGGAACACCTTGGAGTGTAACACAACGTCTCTCTACACGACGGAAGGGCTGATTCTTAGGAAGGAAGGCTGTTGGAAATAAGCATTGCGCGTCCGAGGGTGATTATATTCTTATTAGGTATATACTCACCCTCGGACGCGCCCTGCTTCTTTATTTGGAATGAATGTTTATTTGCAATGTGGTGTTGACTTTCTCTATTATTTTGGTAATTAATGATTTTATTATTTTCATTATTTTGCATCTTCTCGGCAATAATATAAAGAAGACGCGACAGGACAACACTCGGTGGATGCCATATGTGTGTTTTCAATTTAAAAAAACTTTCAGTTAACTACTTGCAGGAGAAAGTAATTGTAGCTGGTGGCCATTTTTAGTACTGTACCAGATTAGAGTTGTGTGTTTGTTTTTAATGTTAAAATGTCTGCATTTGATATCTCACCAGTATTTTCTTTTTTATAAGCAAAATACTTATTTTTATATTTTCTGATGTTGGTTCCAGGGGTACACGGCCAGCAGTGCCCTGGTCAGTGTAGTAGTAGTTGAAAGAATGGACCGCAGACAGGCATCGAAGGCCTAAAATAATAACACATGGCTGTAGGCAATTTTAAATTGGTTCCAGGGGTACACGGACAGCAGTGGTGTGGTCAGTGGAGGCCTAGTGGAAGGAGTGACCGCAGACAGGCATCGAAGGCCTAAAATAATAACACATGGCTGTAGGCAATTTTAAATTGGTTCCAGGGGTACACGGACAGCAGTGGTGTGGTCAGTGGAGGCCTAGTGGAAGGAGTGACCGCAGACAGGCATCGAAGGCCTAAAATAATAACACATGGCTGTAGGCAATTTTAAATTGGTTCCAGGGGTACACGGGCAGCAGTGACCTGGTCAGTGTAGTAGTAGTTGAAAGAATGGACCGCAGACAGGCATCGAAGGCCTAAAATAAAAAAATTGGGCTGGCTGTAGGCAATTTTAAATTGGTTCCAGGGGTACACGGGCAGCAGTGACCTGGTCAGTGTAGTAGTAGTTGAAAGAATGGACCGCAGACAGGCATCGAAGGCCTAAAATAAAAAAATTGGGCTGGCTGTAGGCAATTTTAAATTGGTTCCAGGGGTACACGGGCAGCAGTGGTGTGGTCAGTGGAGGCCTAGTGGAAGGAGTGACCGCAGACAGGCATCGAAGGCCTAAAATAATAACACATGGCTGTAGGCAATTTTAAATTGGTTCCAGGGGTACACGGGCAGCAGTGACCTGGTCAGTGTAGTAGTAGTTGAAAGAATGGACCGCAGACAGGCATCGAAGGCCTAAAATAAAAAAATTGGGCTGGCTGTAGGCAATTTTAAATTGGTTCCAGGGGTACACGGGCAGCAGTGACCTGGTCAGTGTAGTAGTAGTTGAAAGAATGGACCGCAGACAGGCATCGAAGGCCTAAAATAAAAAAATTGGGCTGGCTGTAGGCAATTTTAAATTGGTTCCAGGGGTACACGGGCAGCAGTGACCTGGTCAGTGTAGTAGTAGTTGAAAGAATGGACCGCAGACAGGCATCGAAGGCCTAACATAACAAACTTGGGCTGGCTGTAGGCACTTTTAAATTGGTTCCAGGGGTACACGGGCAGCAGTGGTCTGGTCAGTGGAAGTCTAGTGGAAGGAGTGACCGCAGACAGGCTTCGAAGGCCTAACATAACAAAATTGGGCTGGCTGTAGGCACTTTAAATTGGTTCCAGGGGTACATGGGCAGCAGTGTATGGTCAGTGGAAGTCTAGTGGAAGGAGTGACGGCAGACAGTCTTCGAAGGCCTAACATAACAAAATTGGGCTGACTGTAGGCACTTTTAAATTGGTTCCAGGGTAACACGGCCAGCAGTGGCCTGGTCAGTGTAGTAGTTGTAGAAAGAAGGGACCGCAGACAGGCTTCGAAGGCCTAACATAACAAAAATGTCAAAACAATGGTATTGTCAGTGCCAGGCATTGAAGGATGTCAGCGGCTAGACTACACATTGGTGAAGCTGTGAGAGATAATTTTGCTAGTGGTAGAGCACTGTTTGAGCTGGGGGGGGGAACTGTCTTGTGGCCGGCGGTACAGGCACAGGGCCCCTCATATTACAACGGTGTGTCTGACGTTGGGTGCGCACCACCACCGCCAGAGACACTTTATTGTACTATGAGGGACCCAGTGGCAGTGCCGTCGACCAAAAGCGGCCACACCCACCTCTTCAGACAAACAGCACTCTCAAGGGTCCAAGCGCAAAGTGGCGATAGCACGGCCCCGTGTGGGGAGTTTGGCCATTTCGTGAGGTGGAAACATGTCGTATGCTGGACAATCAGGTGAAGAAAATTACGAGATTGGAAAAGTCATTCAGAATAGTCCACAGGCAAGACCTTTTCATAGGAAAGCTAGGTGTCAGCCGGGCAGGGTGGGGCAAAAGATTTTGAAATCCAGTTGTGGTTCATTTTAATGAAGGTTAGATCATCTACATTTTGGGTAGCCAGACGAGTCCTTTTTTCTGTTAGTATTGAACCTGCAGCACTGAATACTCTTTCTGATAGGACACTAGCTGCCGGGCAAGCAAGCTCCTGCAATGCATATTCTGCCAATTCTGGCCAGGTGTCTAATTTGGATGCCCAGTAATCAAATGGGAATGACGGTTGAGGGAGAACGTCGATAAGGGATGAAAAATAGTTTGTAACCATACTGGACAAATGTTGTCTCCTGTCACTTTGAATTGATGCTGCAGTACCTGTCCTGTCTGCGGTCATAGAAAAATCACTCCACAACCTGGTCAGAAAACCCCTCTGTCCAACGCCACTTCTGATTTCTGCCCCTCTAACACCTCTGGTCTGCTGGCCCCTGGAGCTCGTGTGAGAACGATCACGGGCGCTGTGTGCAGGGAATGCCAGAAGCAAACGGTCAACAAGAGTTGATTGTTTTGTTGCTAATATTAGTTCCAAGTTCTCATGTGGCATAATATTTTGCAATTTGCCTTTATAGCGAGGATCAAGGAGGCAGGCCAACCAGTAATCGTCATCGTTCATCATTTTTGTAATGCGTGTGTCCCTTTTGAGGATACGCAAGGCATAATCCGCCATGTGGGCCAAAGTTCCCGTTGTCAAATCTGCGGTTGTGCTTGGTTGAGGGGCAGTTGCAGGCAAATCTACGTCACTTGTGTCCCTCAAAAAACCAGAACCCGGCCTTGCCACGCCACCAATTTCCCGTGCCCCCGGGAAAGCTTCCTCATTAAAAATATACTCATCCCCATCATCCTCCTCATCCTCCACCTCCTCTTCGCCCGGTACCTCGTCATGTACACTGCCCTGACCAGACAATCGCTGACTGTCATCAAGGCTTTCCTCTTCCTCTGGTGCAGACGCCTGATCCTTTATGTGCGTCAAACTTTGCATCAGCAGACGCATTAGGGGGATGCTCATGCTTATTATGGCGTTGTCTGCACTAACCAGCCGTGTGCATTCCTCAAAACACTGAAGGACTTGACACATGTCTTGAATCTTCGACCACTGCACACCTGACAACTCCATGTCTGCCATCCTACTGCCTGCCCGTGTATGTGTATCCTCCCACAAAAACATAACAGCCCGCCTCTGTTCGCACAGTCTCTGAAGCATGTGCAGTGTTGAGTTCCACCTTGTTGCAACGTCTATGATTAGGCGATGCTGGGGAAGGTTCAAAGAACGCTGATAGGTCTGCATACGGCTGGAGTGTACAGGCGAACGGCGGATATGTGCGCAAAGTCCACGCACTTTGAGGAGCAGGTCGGATAACCCCGGATAACTTTTCAGGAAGCACTGCACCACCAGGTTTAAGGTGTGAGCCAGGCAAGGAATGTGTTTCAGTTGGGAAAGGGAGATGGCAGCCATGAAATTCCTTCCGTTATCACTCACTACCTTGCCTGCCTCAAGATCTACAGTGCCCAGCCACGACTGCGTTTCTTGCTGCAAGAACTCGGACAGAACTTCCGCGGTGTGTCTATTGTCGCCCAAACACTTCATAGCCAATACAGCCTGCTGACGTATGCCAGTAGCTGCCCCATAATGGGAGACCTGGTGTGCAACAGTGGCAGGTGCGGATGGAGTGTTTGTGCGACTGCGGTCTGTGGACGAGCTCTTGCTTCTGCAGGAGGACGAGGAGGAGGAGGAGGAGGGGGTGCGAACGGCTACAGACAACTGTTTACTAGACCGTGGGCTAGGCAGAACTGTCCCAAACTTGCTGTCCCCTGTGGACCCTGAATCCACCACATTTACCCAGTGTGCCGTGATGGACACGTAACGTCCCTGGCCATGCCTACTGGTCCATGCATCTGTTGTCAGGTGCACCTTTGTGCTCACAGATTGCCTGAGTGCATGGACGATGCGCTCTTTAACATGCTGGTGGAGGGCTGGGATGGCTTTTCTGGAAAAAAAGTGTCGACTGGGTAGCTCGTAGCGTGGTACAGCGTAGTCCATCAGGTCTTTGAAAGCTTCGCTTTCAACTAACCGGTAGGGCATCATCTCTAACGAGATTAGTCTAGCTATGTGGGCGTTCAAACCCTGTGTACGCGGATGCGAGGCTAAGTATTTCCTTTTTCTAACCATAGTCTCATGTAGGGTGAGCTGGACTGGAGAGCTGGAGATCGTGGAACTAGCGGGGGTGCCGGTGGACATGGCAGACTGAGAGACGGTGGGAGATGGTATTGTTGCCGCCGGTGCCCTAGATGCAGTGTTTCCTACTACGAAACTGGTGATTCCCTGACCCTGACTGCTTTGGCCTGGCAAAGATACCTGCACAGATACAGCAGGTGGTGCGCTAAATGGTGGTCCTACACTGCCGGAAGGGATGTTGCGTTGATGACTAGCTTCATTGGCCGAGGGTGCAACAACCTTAAGGGACGTTTGGTAGTTAGTCCAAGCTTTCAAATGCATGGTGGTTAAATGTCTATGCATGCAACTAGTATTGAGACTTTTCAGATTCTGACCTCTGCTTAAGGAAGTAGAACATTTTTGACAGATGACTTTGCGCTGATCAATTGGATGTTGTTTAAAAAAATGCCAGACTGCACTCTTTCTAGCATCGGATACCTTTTCAGGCATTGCAGACTGAGCTTTAACCGGATGGCCACGCTGTCCTCCACCAGGTTTTGGCTTTGCCACGCGTTTTGGGCAAGATACGGGCCCGGCAGATGGAACCTGTGGCGATGTTGATGCCTGCTGCGGCCCCTCCTCCTCCTCTGCTTCAGAACTGCTGCCGCCTGCACCCTGTTCCCCCAATGGCTGCCAATCGGGGTCAAGAACTGGGTCATCTAATAACTCTTCTTGTACCTCCTGCGCAACTTCGTCTGTGTCACCGTGTCGTTCGGTGGTATAGCGTTCGTGATGGGGCAACATAGTCTCATCAGGGTCTGATTCTTGATCAGCACCCTGCGAGGGCAATGTTGTGGTCTGAGTCAAAGGACCAGCATAGTAGTCTGGCTGTGGCTGTGCGTCAGTGCACTCCATGTCAGATTCAATTTGTAATGGGCATGGACTGTTAACTGCTTCACTTTCTAAGCCAGGGACGGTATGTGTAAAGAGCTCCATGGAGTAACCCGTTGTGTCGCCTGCTGCATTCTTCTCTGTTGTTGTTTTTGCTGAAGAGGACAAGGAAGTGACTTGTCCCTGACCGTGAACATCCACTAACGACGCGCTGCTTTTACTTTTACCAGTTTCACGAGATGAGGCAAAAGAGCTAGAGGCTGAGTCAGCAAGATAAGCCAAAACTTGCTCTTGCTGCTCCGGCTTTAAAAGCGGTTTTCCTAATCCCAGAAAAGGGAGCGTTCGAGGCCTTGTGTAGCCGGACGACGAACCTGGCTCCACAGCTCCAGACTTAGGTGCAATATTTTTTCCCCCACGACCACCTGATGCTCCACCACTACCACTACCCTCATTACCAGCTGACAATGAACGCCCCCGGCCACGACCTCTTCCACTAGACTTCCTCATTGTTTTAAAAACGTAACCAAACTAACGTTATTTGTTGCAGTCACACAACTTACACGGTGAGCTATAACTTCTGTATGATTTAGCTACCCCTTTACAGGTTGGTGAGACCACAGCGAAAATCAGGCCCAATGTTACACACTCTTTTTTTGGTGGCTGCAAATTAGAGAGATGCCCCACACGCAGGACTGTCACTGAAGCACAAATGTTAATATTAATGTCACACTATTATTTTTTTTTTATTTTTATTTTTTTCAGGAACACTTTAGAAACCCCCCAAAAAAAAAAAAATAGATTTTTGCAGGGAGAATTTAGAAAACAAATGTAACAAACTATATGCTTTCTATGGGCCACTGAGTGAGAGATGACGCACACAGGAATCAGGAGTGGCACACAAGCCCAGAGGCCAATATTTTTCTACCAATGATTGATGGAGTTATTTTCTCTGGTAGATTTTGGAACCCAAATCAAGGAAAAAAAATGTAGGCTTTCTATGGACCACAATTGGAGAGAGAGAGAGAGAGAGATGGCACACCCAGGAGTCAAGACTGGCACACAAGCAGAAAGGCCAATATTAATCTCCCACTGTTTTTTTTGGTTGTTTTTTTTTTTTTTTTTTTCAGGGAGACTTTAGAAAAAAAAATAATAAAAAAAATATGATTTTATCAGGAAGAATTTAGAAACCAAATAAAATAAAATGATTTTTTCAGGGAGAATTTAGAAAACAAATAAAACCAAAAATAGGCGTTCTATGGCCCACTGACTGAGAGATGACGCACCCAGGAGTCAAGACTGGCACACAAGCAGAAAGGCCAATATTAATCTCCCACTGTTTTTTTTGGTTGTTTTTTTTTTTTTTTTTTCAGGGAGACTTTAGAAAAAAAAATAATAAAAAAAATATGATTTTATCAGGAAGAATTTAGAAACCAAATAAAATAAAATGATTTTTTCAGGGAGAATTTATAAAACAAATAAAACCAAAAATAGGCGTTCTATGGCCCACTGACTGAGAGATGACGCACCCAGGAGTCAAGACTGGCACACAAGCAGAAAGGCCAATATTAATCTCCCACTGTTTTTTTTTTTTTTTTTCAGGGAGACTTTAGAAAAAAAAATAATAAAAAAAATATGATTTTATCAGGAAGAATTTAGAAACCAAATAAAATAAAATGATTTTTTCAGGGAGAATTTAGAAAACAAATAAAACCAAAAATAGGCGTTCTATGGCCCACTGACTGAGAGATGACGCACACAGGAGTCAGGAGTGGCACACAAACCCAGAGGCCAATATTTTTCTACCAATGATTGATGTAGTTATTTTCTCTGGTAGATTTTAGAACCCAAATCAAGGAAAAAAAATATAGGCTTTCTATGGACCACAATTGGAGAGAGAGAGAGAGAGAGAGAGAGAGAGAGAGAGAGAGAGAGAGAGAGATGGCACACCCAGGAGTCAAGACTGGCACACAAGCAGAAAGGCCAATATTAATCTCCCACTGTTTTTTTGGTTGTTTTTTTTTTTTTTTTTTTTCAGGGAGACTTTAGAAATAAAAATAATAAAAAAAATATGATTTTATCAGGAAGAATTTAGAAACCAAATAAAATAAAATGATTTTTTCAGGGAGAATTTAGAAAACAAATAAAACCAAAAATATGCGTTCTATGGCCCACTGACTGAGAGAGAGAGAGAGATGGAACGCTTAGTACTGGCACACAAGCCCAAAGGGCAATATTAATCTCCCTTTTTTTTTCCAGGGAGAATTTCTGAAACCCAAAAAAAAAATAAAATAGGCTTTCTATGGCCCACTATTTGTGAGAGAGATGGGACGCTCAGGACTGGCACAGATGGCACGCTCAGGACTGGCACAGAAGCCCAGAGGCCAATATTAATCTCCCTTTTTTTCTGGGAGAATTTATAAAACCAAAAAAATATTTAAATAGGCTTTCTATGGCCCACTATTTGTGAGAGAGATGGCACGCTCAGGACTGGCACAGATGGCACGCTCACAACTGGCACAGAAGCCCAGAGGCCAATATTAATCTCCCTTTTTTTCTGGGAGAATTTATAAAACCAAAAAAATATTTAAATAGGCTTTCTATGGCCCACTATTTGTGAGAGAGATGGCACGCTCAGGACTGGCACAGATGGCACGCTCACAACTGGCACACAAGCCCAGAGGCCAATATTAATCTCCCTTTTTTCAGGGAAAATTTATAAAACCAAAAAAAAAATTAAATAGGCTTTCTATGGCCCACTATTTGTGAGAGAGATGGCACGCTCAGGACTGGCACAGATGGCACGCTCACAACTGGCACACAAGCCCAGAGGCCAATATTAATCTCCCTTTTTTCAGGGAAAATTTATAAAACCAAAAAAAAAATTAAATAGGCTTTCTATGGCCCACTATTTGTGAGAGAGATGGGACGCTCAGGACTGGCACAGATGGCACGCTCAGGACTGGCACAGAAGCCCAGAGGCCAATATTAATCTCCCTTTTTTTCAGGGAGAATTTATAAAACCCAAAAAAAAATAAAATAGGCTTTCTATGGCCCACTATTTGTGAGAGAGATGGCACACTCAGGACTGGCACACAAGCCCAAAGGCCAATATTAATCTCCCACTGTATTTTTATCAGGGAGAATTTATACACCCCACAAAAAAAAATACAGAAAAATGAAAAGGCTTTCTATGGCCCACTATGTGAGAGAGATGGCACACACAGGGATGGCACTCTAGCAGAAATGCCAAATTGCCAATCTTAATCTCCCACCAAAAAAAAAAAAAAACAGGGAATGTCCTACAATTACTATCTCCCTGCCTGCAGTAATCTCAGCCAGGTATGGCAGGCAGCTACTATCTCCCTGCCTGCAGTAATCTCAGCCAGGTATGGCAGGCAGCAATAAGGAGTGGACTGATGCACAAATGAAATAAAAAGTGTGGACAAACAAAAAAGATAGCTGTGCAGAAAGGAAGGAACAAGAGGATTTGTGCTTTGAAAAAAGCAGTTGGTTTGCACAGCGGCGTACACACAGCAATGCAGCTATCAGGGAGCCTTCTAGGGCAGCCCAATGAGCTACAGCGCTGAGGGGAAAAAAAAAAAAAAAAAAAATTCCACTGTCCCTGCACACCGAGGGTGGTGTTGGACAGTGCAAATCGCTGCAGCACAAGCGGTTTTGTGGTTAATGGACCCTGCCTAACGCTATCCCTGCTTCTGACAAAGCGGCAGCAACCTCTCCCTAAGCTCAGATCAGCAGCAGTAAGATGGCGGTCGGCGGGAACGCCTCTTTATAGCCCCTGTGACGTCGCAGACAGCAAGCCAATCACTGCAATGCCCTTCTCTAAGATGGTGGGGACCAGGACCTATGTCATCACGCTGCCCACACTCTGCGTTTACCTTCATTGGCTGAGAAATGGCGCTTTTCGCGTCATTGAAACGCGACTTTGGCGCGAAAGTCGCGTACCGCATGGCCGACCCCGCACAGGGGTCGGATCGGGTTTCATGAAACCCCGACTTAGCCAAAAGTCGGCGACTTTTGAAAATGTTCGACCCGTTTCGCTCAACCCTACTCTTTGCTATCCTCGCTCTGTCTAGAATATCGGGCCTCACTTTGCTGAATCTATTTCATTCCTACGTTTTGTCTTTTCATCTTGCTAACAGTCATTATATGTGGGGGGCTGCCTATTCCTTTGGGGTATTTCTCTGAGGCAAGTCAGGCTTGTATTTCTATCTTCAGGCTAGTCAGCTCCTCAGGCAGTGCCGAGTTGCATAGGTAGTGTTAGGCGCAATCCACTGCTGCTTTTAGTTGTGTGAGGATAGGTTCAGGTATTGCAGTCTGCAGAGATTCCACGTCTCAGAGCTCGTTCTATTGTTTTTGGGTTATTGCCATATCACTGTATGTGCGCTGATTACTGCACACTGTGTTGCCTGATAGCACACCATAACAGTACAAGGAGCCAAAACCAATGATTCTCAATAGAGGGAAAAAAGAAATCCTGACATCATTTTTTTTTCTTAGCTCTGTCTTCAGTCTTTTTTTTCCCCTAGACATTAGAGTGCTTCAGGACACAGCTGTGGACATGGATATTCAGGCTCTGTGCTCCTCAATGGATAATCTCGTTATAAATGTACAAAAGATTCAAGATACAATTGATCAGAAATCTATGCTAGAACCAAGAATTCCTATTCCTGATTAGTTTTTTGGTGACAGAACTAAGTTCCTGAGCTTCAAAAATAATTGTAAGCTATTTCTGGCCTTGAAACCTCATTCTTCTGGTAATCCTATTCAACAGGTTTTGATTATTATTTCTTTTTTGCGCGGCGACCCACAGGACTGGGCGTTTTCTCTTGCGCCAGGAGACCCTGCATTGAGTAATGTCGATGCGTTTTTCCAGGCGCTTGGATTGCTTTACGATGAGCCTAATTCAGTGGATCAGGCTGAGAAAAATTTGCTGGCTTTATGCCAGGGTCAGGATGATGTAGAAGTATATTGTCAGAAATTTAGGAAGTGGTCTGTACTCACTCTGTGGAATGAATCTGCACTGGCGGCTTGGTTCAGAAAGGGTCTCTCTGAAGCTCTTAAGGATGTCATGGTGGGATTTCCTATGCCTGCTGGTTTGAATGAGTCTATGTCCTTGGCCATTCAGATCGGTCGTCGCTTGCGCGAGCGTAAATCTGTGCACCATCTGGCGGTATTGTCTGAGAGTAAACCTGAGCCTATGCAGTGCGACAGGACTATGACTAAAGTTGAACGGCAAGAACACAGACGTCTGAACAGGCTGTGTTTCTACTGTGGTGATTCCACTCATGCTATTTCTAATTGTCCTAAGCGCACTAGGCGGTTCGATAGCTCTGCCGTCATTGGTACTGTACAGTCCAAATTCCTTCTGTCCATTACCTTGATATGCTCTTTGTCATCGTATTCTGTCATGGCGTTTGTGGATTCAGGCGCTGCCCTGAATCTGATGGATTTGGATTATGCTAAACGTTGTGGATTTTTCTTGGAGCCTTTGCGGTGTCCTATTCCGTTGAGAGGAATTGATGCTACACCTTTGGCCAAGAATAAGCCTCAGTACTGGGCCCAGCTGACCATGTGCATGGCTCCTGCACATCAGGAAGTTATTCGCTTTCTGGTACTGCATAATCTGCATGATGTGGTCGTGTTGGGGTTGCCATGGCTACAAACCCATAATCCAGTATTGGATTGGAACTCTATGTTGGTATCCAGCTGGGGTTGTCAGGGGGTACATGGTGATGTTCCATTTTTGTCTATTTCGTCATCCATTCCTTCTGACATCCCAGAGTTCTTGTCTGACTTTCAGGATGTATTTGAAGAGCTCAAGTCTGATGCCCTACCTCCGCATAGGAACTGTGATTGTGGTATCAATTTGATTCCTGGTAGTAAATTCCCTAAGGGTCGTTTATTTAATTTGTCCGTGCCTGAACACACCGCTATGCGCAGTTATGTGAAAGAATCCCTGGAGAAGGGACATATTCGCCCATCGTCATCACCATTGGGAGCAGGGTTCTTTTTTGTAGCCAAAAAGGATGGTTCGCTAAGACCGTGTATTGATTACCGCCTTCTTAATAAGATCACTGTTAAGTTTCAGTATCCCTTGCCATTGATATCTGACTTGTTTGCTCGGATTAAGGGGGCTAGTTGGTTTACTAAGATTGATCTTCGTGGTGCGTATAATCTGGTGAGAGTCAGGCAGGGAGATGAATGGAAAACGGCATTTAATACGCCCGAGGGTCATTTTGAGTATCTAGTGATGCCGTTCGGACTTGCCAATGCTCCATCTGTGTTTCAGTCTTTTATGCATGACATCTTCCGTGAGTATCTGGATAAATTCTTGATTGTTTACTTGGATGACATTTTGATCTTCTCTGATGATTGGGAGTCTCATGTGAAGCAAGTCAGAATGGTTTTCCAGGTACTGCGTGCTAATTCCTTGTTCGTGAAGGGATCAAAGTGTCTCTTCGGTGTGCAGAAAGTTTCATTTTTGGGGTTCATCTTTTCCCCTTCTACTATCGAGATGGATCCGGTTAAGGTCCAGGCCATCCAGGATTGGACTCAGCCGACATCTCTGAAAAGTCTGCAGAAATTCCTGGGCTTTGCTAATTTTTATCGTCGCTTCATCTGTAATTTTTCTAGCATTGCCAGACCATTGACCGATTTGACCAAGAAGGGTGCTGATTTGGTTAATTGGTCTTCTGCTGCCGTGGAAGCTTTTCAGGAGTTGAAGCGTCGTTTTTGTTCTGCCCCTGTGTTGTGTGAACCAGATGTTTCTCTTCCGTTCCAGGTCGAGGTTGATGCTTCTGAGATTGGAGCAGGGGCGGTTTTGTCACAGAGAGGTTCTGGTTGCTCAGTGTTGAAACCATGTGCTTTCTTTTCCAGGAAATTTTCTGCTGCTGAGCGTAATTATGATGTGGGCAACCGAGAGTTGCTGGCCATGAAGTGGGCATTCGAGGAGTGGCGTCATTGGCTTGAGGGAGCTAAGCATCGCGTGGTGGTATTGACTGATCATAAGAATCTTACTTATCTCGAGTCTGCCAAGCGCTTGAATCCTAGACAGGCCCGTTGGTCGTTATTTTTTGCTCGTTTTGATTTTGTGATTTCGTACCTTCCGGGCTCTAAAAATGTGAAGGCGGATGCTCTGTCTAGGAGTTTTGTGCCCGACTCTCCGGGGTTATCTGAGCCGGCGAGTATCCTCAAGGAAGGAGTCATTGTGTCTGCCATCTCTCCTGATTTGCGGAGAGTGTTGCAGAAATTTCAGGCTAATAAACCTGATCATTGTCCGGCCGAGAAACTGTTCGTCCCTGATAGGTGGACTAGTAAAGTTATCTCTGAACTTCATTGTTCGGTGCTGGCTGGTCATCCAGGAATCTTTGGTACCAGAGAGTTAGTGGCTAGATCCTTCTGGTGGCCATCTCTGTCACGGGATGTGCGTGCTTTTGTGCAGTCCTGTGGGATTTGTGTTAGGGCTAAGCCCTGCTGTTCACGTGCCAGTGGGTTGCTTTTGCCCTTGCCGGTCCCGAAGAGGCCTTGGACACATATTTCGATGGATTTCATTTCTGACCTTCCCGTTTCTCAAAAGATGTCGGTCATTTGGGTGGTCTGTGATCGCTTTTCTAAAATGGTCCATCTGGTGCCCTTGGTTAAATTGCCTTCCTCCTCTGATTTGGTGCCTTTGTTCTTCCAGCATGTGGTTCGTTTGCATGGCATTCCTGAGAATATTGTTTCTGACAGAGGTTCCCAGTTTGTCTCGAGGTTCTGGCGAGCCTTTTGTGGTAGGATGGGCATTGACCTATCTTTTTCCTCGGCCTTCCATCCTCAGACTAATGGCCAGACCGAACGAACCAATCAGACCTTGGAAACATATCTGAGATGTTTTGTTTCTGCTGACCAGGATGATTGGGTGTCATTTTTGCCGTTGGCTGAGTTCGCCCTTAATAATCGGGCCAGCTCGGCTACCTTGGTCTCTCCATTTTTCTGCAATTCTGGGTTCCATCCTCGTTTCTCTTCAGGACAGGTTGAGTCTTCGGACTGTCCTGGTGTGGATTCTGTGGTGGACAGGTTGCAGCAGATCTGGACTCAGGTAGTGGACAATTTGACCTTGTCCCAGGAGAAGGCTCAGCTTTTCGCTAATCGTAGACGCCGTGTGGGTCCCCGACTTCGTGTTGGAGATCTGGTTTGGTTATCTTCTCGTCATATTCCTATGAAGGTTTCCTCTCCTAAATTTAAACCTTGTTTTATTGGTCCGTATAGGATTTCTGAGATTCTCAATCCGGTGTCTTTTCGTCTGACCCTCCCAGACTCCTTTTCCATACATAATGTATTCCATAGGTCGTTGTTGAGAAGATACGTGGCACCTATGGTTCCATCTGTGGAGCCTCCTGCCCCTGTTTTGGTGGAGGGGGAATTGGAGTATATTGTGGAGAAAATTTTGGATTCTCGTGTCTCTAGACGGAAACTCCAGTATCTGGTCAAATGGAAGGGTTATGCTCAGGAGGATAATTCCTGGGTTTTTGCCTCTGATGTCCATGCCCCAGATCTTGTTCGTGCCTTTCATGTGGCTCATCCTGGTCGGCCTGGGGGTTCTGGTGAGGGTTCAGTGACCCCTCCTCAAGGGGGGGGTACTGTTGTGAATTCTGTGGCTGAATTCACTCCTGTGGTCACAAGTGGTATTGCAGCCTCTGGGCTTCCTCCCTCAGGTGTTTTGGTGAGCTCGTTGGCTGCCTTGCTATTTAACTCCACCTGAGTCTGTCTTCCTTGCTCCTTGTCAATGTTCCAGTGTTGGATCTGAGCTACTGCATCTTTCTTGTGGCCTGCTGCTCTGCTAGATAAGTGTTACTTTGTTTTTGTTTCCGTTTTTTCTGTCCAGCTGTGCTATTTTCTTTTGCTGGAAGCTCTGAGACGCAAAGGGTGCACCGCTGTGCCGTTAGTTCGGCATGGTGGGTCTTTTTGCCCCCCTTTGCGTGG
Source organism: Ranitomeya imitator (assembly GCF_032444005.1). Classification (NCBI taxonomy): domain Eukaryota; kingdom Metazoa; phylum Chordata; class Amphibia; order Anura; family Dendrobatidae; genus Ranitomeya; species Ranitomeya imitator. The sequence continues at coordinate 840,101,397 of NC_091284.1, read as the reverse complement.
TTCTGCTTTAGGGTTTTTTGTAGACTGCATAGTTCTCTTTGCTATCCTCGCTCTGTCTAGAATATCGGGCCTCACTTTGCTGAATCTATTTTATTCCTACGTTTTGTCTTATCATCTTGCTAACAGTCATTATATGTGGGGGGCTGCCTATTCCTTTGGGGTATTTCTCTGAGGTAAGTCAAGCTTGTATTTCTATCTTCAGGCTAGTCAGCTCCTCAGGCAGTGCCGAGTTGCATAGGTAGTTGATAGGCGCAATCCACTGCTGCTTTTAGTTGTGTGAGGATAGGTTCAGGTATTGCAGTCTGCAGAGATTCCACGTCTCAGAGCTCGTTCTATTGTTTTTGGGTTATTGCCATATCACTGTATGTGCGCTGATTACTGCACACTGTGTTGCCTGATAGCACAGCATAACAGGGCGGCACCAGATATAGTATAAGCAGCCATAGTAGTACCAGGAGTAATCAGGGACACCACTACAGGGGCCGCACCAGATATAGTATAAGCAGCCATAGTAGTACCAGGAGTAATCAGAGACACCACTACAGGGGCCGCACCAGATATAGTATAAGCATCCATAGTAGTACCAGGAGTAATCAGGGACACCACTACAGGGGCGGCACCAGACGTAGTATAAGCAGCCATAGTAGTACCAGGAGTAATCAGGGACACCACTACAGGGGCAGCACCAGACGTAGTATAAGCAGCCATAGTAGTATCAGGAGTAATCAGGGACACCACTACAGGGGCGGCACCAGACGTAGTATAAGCATCCATAGTAGTACCAGGAGTAATCAGGGACACCACTACAGGGGCAGCACCAGATATAGTATAAGCAGCCATAGTAGTACCAGGAGTAATCAGGGACACCACAACAGGGGCGGCACCAGACGTAGTATAAGCATCCATAGTAGTACCAGGAGTAATCAGAGACACCACTACAGGGGCAGCACCAGGCGTAGTATAAGCAGCCATAGTAGTACCAGGAGTAATCAGGGACACCACTACAGAGGCAGCACCAGATATAGTATAAGCAGCCATAGTAGTACCAGGAGTAATCAGAGACACCACTACAGGGGCGGCACCAGGCATAGTATAAGCAGCCATAGTAGTATCAGGAGTAATCAGGGACACCACTACAGGGGCGGCACCAGACGTAGTATAAGCATCCATAGTAGTACCAGGAGTAATCAGGGACACCACTACAGGGGCGGCACCAGATATAGTATAAGCAGCCATAGTAGTACCAGGAGTAATCAGGGACACCACAACAGGGGCGGCACCAGACGTAGTATAAGCATCCATAGTAGTACCAGGAGTAATCAGAGACAACACTACAGGGGCAGCACCAGGCGTAGTATAAGCAGCCATAGTAGTACCAGGAGTAATCAGGGACACCACTACAGAGGCAGCACCAGATATAGTATAAGCAGCCATAGTAGTACCAGGAGTAATCAGAGACACCACTACAGGGGCGGCACCAGGCATAGTATAAGCAGCCATAGTAGTATCAGGAGTAATCAGGGACACCACTACAGGGGCGGCACCAGACGTAGTATAAGCATCCATAGTAGTACCAGGAGTAATCAGGGACACCACTACAGGGGCGGCACCAGACGTAGTATAAGCATCCATAGTAGTACCAGGAGTAATCAGAGACACCACTACAGGGGCGGCACCAGATATAATATAAGCAGCTATAGTAGTACCAGGAATAATCAGAGACACCACTACAGGGGCAGCACCAGGCGTAGTATAAGCAGCCATAGTAGAATCAGGAGTAATCAGGGACACCACTACAGAGGCAGCACCAAATATAGTATAAGCAGCAATAGTAGTGCCAGAAATAATCAGGGAAACCACTACAGGGGCAGCACCAGATATAGTATAAGCAGCCATAGTAGCATCAGGATTAATCAGGGACACCACTACAGGGGCGGCACCATGCGTAGTATAAGCAGCCATAGTAGTACCAGGAGTAATCAGGGACACCACTACAGAGGCAGCACCAGATATAGTATAAGCAGCCATAGTAGTGCCAGGAATAATCAGGGAAACCACTACAGGGGCGGCACCAGACGTAGTATAAGCAGCCATAGTAGTACCAGGAGTAGTCAGGGACACCACTACAGAGGCAGCACCAGATATAGTATAAGCAGCCATAGTAGTGCCAGGAATAATCAGGGACACCACTACAGGGGCGGCACCATGCGTAGTATAAGCAGCCATAGTAGTACCAGGAGTAATCAGAGACACCACTACAGGGGCGGCACCAGACGTAGTATAAGCAGCCATAGTAGTGCCAGGAGTAATCAGAGACACCACTACAGGGGCGGCACCAGACGTAGTATTAGCAGCCATAGTAGTACCAGGAGTAATCAGGGACACCACTACAGGGGCAGCATCAGATGTAGTATAAGCAGGCATAGTAGTACCAGGAGTAATCAGGGACACCACTACAGGGGCGGCACCAGATATAGTATAAGCAGCCATAGTAGAACCAGGAGTAATCAGGGACACCACTACAGGGGCTGCACCAGATATAGTATAAGCATCCATAGTAGTACCAGGAGTAAACAGGGACACCACTACAGGGGCCGCACCAGATATAGTATAAGCATCCATAGTAGTACCAGGAGTAATCAGAGACACCACTACAGGGGTAGCACCAGACGTAGTATAAGCAGCCATAGTAGTACCAGGAGTAATCAGAGACACCACTACAGGGGCGGCACCAGACGTAGTATAAGCAGCCATAGTAGTATCAGGAGTAATCAGGGACACCACTACAGGGGCAGCACCAGACGTAGTATAAGCAGCCATAGTAGTACCAGGAGTAATCAGGGACACCACTACAGGGGCGGCACCAGGCATAGTATAAGCACCCATAGTAGTATCAGGAGAAATCAGGGACACCACTACAGGGGCAGCATCAGATGTAGTATAAGCAGCCATAGTAGTACCAGGAGTAATCAGAGACACCACTACTGGGGTGGCACCAGACGCAGTATAATCAGCCATAGTAGTGCCAGGAGTAATCAGGGACACCACTACAGGGGCGGCACCAGACGTAGTATAAGCAGCCATAGTAGTACCAGGAGTAATCAGAGACACCACTACAGGGGCAGCACCAGACGTAGTATAAGCAGCCATAGTAGTACCAGGAGAAATCAGGGGCCCCAATACAGGGGCGGCACCAGATATAGTATAAGCAGCCATAGTAGTACCAGGAGTAATCAGAGACACCACTACAGGGGCAGCACCAGACGTAGTATAAGCAGCCATAGTAGTACCAGGAGTAATCAGGGACACCACTACAGGGGCAGCACCAGACGTAGTATAAGCAGCCATAGTAGTACCAGGAGAAATCAGGGGCCCCAATACAGGGGCGGCACCAGACGTAGTATAAGCAGCCATAGTAGTGCCAGGAGTAATCAGGGACACCACTACAGGGGCTGCACCAGACGTAGTATAAGCAGCCATAGTAGTGCCAGGAGTAATCAGGGACACCACTACAGGGGCTGCACCAGACGTAGTATAAGCAGCCATAGTAGTACCAGGAGTAATCAGGGACACCACTACAGGGGCGGCACCAGACGTAGTATAAGCAGCCATAGTAGAACCAGGAGTAATCAGAGACACCACTACAGGGGCGGCACCAGGCGTAGTATAAGCAGCCATAGTAGTACCAGGAGTAATCAGGGACACCACTACAGGGGCAGCACCAGACGTAGTATAAGCAGCCATAGTAGTACCAGGAGTAATCAGGGACACCACTACAGGGGCAGCACCAGACGTAGTATAAGCAGCCATAGTAGTACCAGGAGAAATCAGGGGCCCCACTACAGGGGCTGCACCAGGCGTAGTATAAGCAGCCATAGTAGTACCAGGAGTAATCAGAGACACCACTACAGGGGCGGCACCAGATGTAGTATAAGCAGCCATAGTAGTACCAGGAGTAATCAGGGACACCACTACAGGGGCGGCACCAGGCGTAGTATAAGCAGCCATAGTAGTACCAGGAGTAATCAGGGGCACCACTACAGGGGCGGCATCAGGCGTAGTATAAGCAGCCATAGAAGTACTAGGAGTAATCAGGGACACCACTACAGGGGCAGCATCAGATGTAGTATAAGCAGCCATAGTAGTACCAGGAGTAATCAGGGACACCACTACAGGGGCAGCACCAGACGTAGTATACGCAGCCATAGTAGTACCAGGAGAAATCAGGGACACCACTACAGGGGCGGCACCAGACGTAGTATAAGCAGCCATAGTAGTACCAGGAGTAATCAGGGACACCACTACAGGGGCGGCAGCAGACGTAGTATTAGCAGCCTTAGTAGTACCAGGAGTAATCAGGGACACCAATACAGGGGCGGCACCAGACGTAGTATAAGCAGCCTTAGTAGTACCACGAGTAATCAGGGACACCACTACAGGGGCGGCACCAGTGTAGTATAAGCAGCCATAGTAGTACCAGGAGTAATCAGGGACACCACTACAGGGGCGGCACCAGACGTAGTATAAGCAGCCATAGTAGTGCCAGGAGTAATCAGAGACACCACTACAGGGGCGGCATCAGACGTAGTATAAGCAGCCATAGTAGTACCAGGAGTAATCAGGGACACCACTACAGGGGCAGCATCAGATGTAGTTTAAGCAGCCATAGTAGTATCAGGAGTAATCAGGGACACCACTACAGGGGCAGCACCAGACGTAGTATAAGCAGCCATAGTAGTACCAGGAGTAATCAGGGACACCACTACAGGGGCAGCACCAGACGTAGTATAAGCAGCCATAGTAGTGCCAGGAGTAATCAGAGACACCACTACAGGGGCGGCACCAGACGTAGTATAAGCATCCATAGTAGTACCAGGAGTAATCAGGGACACCCCTACAGGAGCGGCACCAGACGTAGTATAAGCAGCCATAGTAGTACTAGGAGTAATCAGGGACACAACTACAGGGGCGGCACCAGACGTAGTATAAGCAGCCATAGTAGTACCAGGAGTAATCAGGGACACCACTACAGGGGCGGCACCAGACGTAGTATAAGCAGCCATAGTAGTGCCAGGAGTAATCAGAGACACCACTACAGGGGCGGCACCAGACGTAGTATAAGCATCCATAGTAGTACCAGGAGTAATCAGGGACACCCCTACAGGAGCGGCACCAGACGTAGTATAAGCAGCCATAGTAGTACTAGGAGTAATCAGGGACACAACTACAGGGGCAGCACCAGTCGTAGTATAAGCATCCATAGTAGTACCAGGAGTAATCAGGAACACCACTACAGGGGCTGCACCAGATGTAGTATAAGCAGCCATAGTAGTACCAGGAGTAATCAGGGACACCACTACAGGAGCGGCACCAGACGTAGTATAAGCATCCATAGTAGTACCAGGAGTAATCAGGGACACCACTACAGGGGTGGAACCAGACGTAGTATAAGCAGCCATAGTAGTACCAGGAGTAATCAGGAACACCACTACAGGGGCGGCACCATACGTAGTATTAGCAGCCTTAGTAGTACCAGGAGTAATCAGGGACACCACTACAGGGGCGGCACCAGGCGTAGTATAAGCAGCCATAGTAGTACCAGGAGTAATCAGGGACACCACTACAGGGGCAGCACCAGGCGTAGTATAAGCAGCCATAGTAGTGCCAGGAGTAATCAGGAACACCACTACAGGGGCAGCACCAGGCGTAGTATAAGCAGCCATAGTAGTGCCAGGAGTAATCAGGGACACCACTACAGGGGCAGCACCAGGCGTAGTATAAGCAGCCATAGCAGTGCCAGGAGTAATCAGGGGCACCACTACAGGAGCGGCACCATACATAGTATAAGCAGCCATAGTAGTACCAGGAGTAATCAGGGACACCACTACAGGAGCAGCACCAGACGTAGTATTAGCAGCCTTAGTAGTACCAGGAGTAATCAGGGACACCACTACAGGGGCGGCACCAGACGTAGTATAAGCAGCCATAGTAGCACCAGGAGTAATCAGGGGCACCACTACAGGGGCGGGACCAGACGTAGTATTAGCAGCCATAGTAGCACCAGGAGTAATCAGGGACACCACTACAGGGGCCGCACCAGACGTAGTATAAGCAGCCATACTAGTACCAGGAGTAATCAGGGACACCACTACAGGGGCAGCACCAGGCGTAGTATAAGCAGCCATAGTAGTACTAGGAGTAATCAGGGACACCACTACAGGGGCAGCACCAGATATAGTATAAGCAGCCATAGTAGTACCAGGAGTAATCAGGGACACCACAACAGGGGCGGCACCAGACGTAGTATAAGCATCCATAGTAGTACCAGGAGTAATCAGAGACAACACTACAGGGGCAGCACCAGGCGTAGTATAAGCAGCCATAGTAGTACCAGGAGTAATCAGGGACACCACTACAGGGGCAGCACCAGATATAGTATAAGCAGCCATAGTAGTGCCAGGAGTAATCAGGGGCACCACTACAAGGGCGGCACCAGATATAGTATAAGCAGCCATAGTAGTACCAGGAGTAATCAGGGACACCACTACAGGGGCGGCACCAGGCATAGTATAAGCAGCCATAGTAGTATCAGGAGTAATCAGGGACACCACTACAGGGGCGGCACCAGACGTAGTATAAGCATCCATAGTAGTACCAGGAGTAATCAGAGACACCACTACAGGGGCGGCACCAGATATAATATAAGCAGCTATAGTAGTACCAGGAATAATCAGAGACACCACTACAGGGGCAGCACCAGGCGTAGTATAAGCAGCCATAGTAGTACCAGGAGTAATCAGTGACACCCCTACAGGAGCGGCACCAGACGTAGTATAAGCAGCCATAGTAGAATCAGGAGTAGTCAGGGACACCACTACAGAGGCAGCACCAGATATAGTATAAGCAGCCATAGTAGTGCCAGAAATAATCAGGGAAACCACTACAGGGGCAGCACCAGATATAGTATAAGCATCCATAGTAGCATCAGGAGTAATCAGGGACACCACTACAGGGGCGGCACCATGCGTAGTATAAGCAGCCATAGTAGTACCAGGAGTAATCAGGGACACCACTACAGAGGCAGCACCAGATATAGTATAAGCAGCCATAGTAGTGCCAGGAATAATCAGGGACACCACTACAGGGGCGGCACCATGCGTAGTATAAGCAGCCATAGTAGTACCAGGAGTAATCAGAGACACCAATACAGGGGCGGCACCAGACGTAGTATAAGCAGCCATAGTAGTACCAGGAGTAATCAGGGACACCACTACAGGGGCGGCACCATGCGTAGTATAAGCAGCCATAGTAGTACCAGGAGTAATCAGAGACACCAATACAGGGGCGGCACCAGACGTAGTATAAGCAGCCATAGTAGTACCAGGAGTAATCAGGGGCACCACTACAGGGGCGGCACCAGATATAGTATAAGCAGCCATAGTAGTGCCAGGAATAATCAGGGACACCACTACAGGGGCGGCACCATGCGTAGTATAAGCAGCCATAGTAGTACCAGGAGTAATCAGGGACACCACTACAGGGGCGGCACCAGATATAGTATAAGCAGCCATAGTAGTACCAGGAGTAATCAGGGACACCACTACAGGGGCGGCACCATGCGTAGTATAAGCAGCCATAGTAGTACCAGGAGTAATCAGGGACACCACTACAGGGGCGGCACCAGATATAGTATAAGCAGCCATAGTAGTACCAGGAGTAATCAGGGACACCACTACAGGGGCGGCACCATGCGTAGTATAAGCAGCCATAGTAGTACCAGGAGTAATCAGGGACACCACTACAGGGGCGGCACCAGATATAGTATAAGCAGCCATAGTAGTACCAGGAGTAATCAGGGAAACCACTACAGGGGTGGCACCAGATATAGTATAAGCAGCCATAATAGTACCAGGAGTAATCAGAGACACCACTACAGGGGCGGCACCAGACGTAGTATAAGCAGCCATAATAGTACCAGGAGTAATCAGAGACACCACTACAGGGGAGGCACCAGGTGTAGTATAAGCAGTCATAGTAGTACCAGGAGTAATCAGGGAAACCACTACAGGGGCGGCACCAGATATAGTATAAGCAGCCATAGTAGTATCAGGAGTAATCAGGGACACCACTACAGGGGGGGCACCAGATATAGTATAAGCAGCCATAGTAGTACCAGGAGTAATCAGGGACACCACTACAGGGGCTGCACCAGATATAGTATAAGCAGCCATAGTAGTACCAGGAGTAATCAGGGAAACCACTACAGGGGCGGCACCAGATATAGTATAAGCAGCCATAGTAGTATCAGGAGTAATCAGGGACACCACTACAGGGGGGGCACCAGATATAGTATAAGCAGCCATAGTAGTACCAGGAGTAATCAGGGACACCACTACAGGGGGGGCACCAGATATAGTATAAGCAGCCATAGTAGAACCAGGAGTAATCAGGGACACCACTACAGGGGCTGCACCAGATATAGTATAAGCATCCATAGTAGTACCAGGAGTAAACAGGGACACCACTACAGGGGCCGCACCAGGCGTAGTATAAGCAGCCATAGTAGTACCAGGAGTAATCAGGGACACCACTACAGGGGCGGCACCAGGCGTAGTATAAGCACCCATAGTAGTATCAGGAGTAATCAGGGACACCACTACAGGGGCAGCATCAGATGTAGTATAAGCAGCCATAGTAGTACCAGGAGTAATCAGAGACACCACTACCGGGGTGGCACCAGACGCAGTATAATCAGCCATAGTAGTGCCAGGAGTAATCAGGGACACCACTACAGGGGCGGCACCAGACGTAGTATAAGCAGCCATAGTAGTATCAGGAGTAATCAGGGACACCACTACAGGGGCGGCATCAGACGTAGTATAAGCAGCCATAGTAGTACCAGGAGTAATCAGGGACACCACTACAGGGGCGGCATCAGACGTAGTATAAGCAGCCATAGTAGTACCAGGAGTAATCAGGGACACCACTACAGGGGGGCACCAGACGCAGTATAATCAGCCATAGTAGTGCCAGGAGTAATCAGGGACACCACTACCGGGGTGGCACCAGACGCAGTATAATCAGCCATAGTAGTGCCAGGAGTAATCAGGGACACCACTACAGGGGCGGCATCAGACGTAGTATAAGCAGCCATAGTAGTACCAGGAGTAATCAGGAACACCACTACAGGGGCGGCACCAGACGTAGTATAAGCAGCCATAGTAGTACCAGGAGTAATCAGGGACACCACTACAGGGGCAGCACCAGGCGTAGTATAAGCAGCCATAGTAGTACCAGGAGTAATCAGGGACACCACTACCGGGGTGGCACCAGACGCAGTATAATCAGCCATAGTAGTGCCAGGAGTAATCAGGGACACCACTACCGGGGTGGCACCAGACGCAGTATAATCAGCCATAGTAGTGCCAGGAGTAATCAGGGACACCACTACAGGGGCGGCATCAGACGTAGTATAAGCAGCCATAGTAGTACCAGGAGTAGGGTTGAGCGAAACGGGTCGAACATTTTCAAAAGTCGCCGACTTTTGGCTAAGTCGGGGTTTCATGAAACCCGATCCGACCCCTGTGCGGGGTCGGCCATGCGGTACGCGACTTTCGCGCCAAAGTCGCGTTTCAATGACGCGAAAAGCGCCATTTCTCAGCCAATGAAGGTAAACGCAGAGTGTGGGCAGCGTGATGACATAGGTCCTGGTCCCCACCATCTTAGAGAAGGGCATTGCAGTGATTGGCTTGCTGTCTGCGACGTCACAGGGGCTATAAAGAGGCGTTCCCGCCGACCGCCATCTTACTGCTGCTGATCTGAGCTTAGGGAGAGGTTGCTGCCGCTTTGTCAGAAGCAGGGATAGCGTTAGGCAGGGTCCATTAACCACAAAACCGCTTGTGCTGCAGCGATTTGCACTGTCCAACACCACCCTCGGTGTGCAGGGACAGTGGAATTTTTTTTTTTTTTTTTTTTCCCCTCAGCGCTGTAGCTCATTGGGCTGCCCTAGAAGGCTCCCTGATAGCTGCATTGCTGTGTGTACGCCGCTGTGCAAACCAACTGCTTTTTTCAAAGCACAAATCCTCTTGTTCCTTCCTTTCTGCACAGCTATCTTTTTTGTTTGTCCACACTTTTTATTTCATTTGTGCATCAGTCCACTCCTTATTGCTGCCTGCCATACCTGGCTGAGATTACTGCAGGCAGGGAGATAGTAATTGTAGGACATTCCCTGTTTTTTTTTTTTTTTTTTTTTTGGTGGGAGATTAAGATTGGCAATTTGGCATTTCTGCTAGAGTGCCATCCCTGTGTGTGCCATCTCTCTCACATAGTGGGCCATAGAAAGCCTTTTCATTTTTCTGTATTTTTTTTTGTGGGGTGTATAAATTCTCCCTGATAAAAATACAGTGGGAGATTAATATTGGCCTTTGGGCTTGTGTGCCAGTCCTGAGTGTGCCATCTCTCTCACAAATAGTGGGCCATAGAAAGCCTATTTTATTTTTTTTTGGGTTTTATAAATTCTCCCTGAAAAAAAGGGAGATTAATATTGGCCTCTGGGCTTCTGTGCCAGTCCTGAGCGTGCCATCTGTGCCAGTCCTGAGCGTCCCATCTCTCTCACAAATAGTGGGCCATAGAAAGCCTATTTAATTTTTTTTTTGGTTTTATAAATTTTCCCTGAAAAAAGGGAGATTAATATTGGCCTCTGGGCTTGTGTGCCAGTTGTGAGCGTGCCATCTGTGCCAGTCCTGAGCGTGCCATCTCTCTCACAAATAGTGGGCCATAGAAAGCCTATTTAATTTTTTTTTTGGTTTTATAAATTTTCCCTGAAAAAAGGGAGATTAATATTGGCCTCTGGGCTTGTGTGCCAGTTGTGAGCGTGCCATCTGTGCCAGTCCTGAGCGTGCCATCTCTCTCACAAATAGTGGGCCATAGAAAGCCTATTTAAATATTTTTTTGGTTTTATAAATTCTCCCAGAAAAAAAGGGAGATTAATATTGGCCTCTGGGCTTCTGTGCCAGTTGTGAGCGTGCCATCTGTGCCAGTCCTGAGCGTGCCATCTCTCTCACAAATAGTGGGCCATAGAAAGCCTATTTAAATATTTTTTTGGTTTTATAAATTCTCCCAGAAAAAAAGGGAGATTAATATTGGCCTCTGGGCTTCTGTGCCAGTCCTGAGCGTGCCATCTGTGCCAGTCCTGAGCGTCCCATCTCTCTCACAAATAGTGGGCCATAGAAAGCCTATTTTATTTTTTTTTTGGGTTTCAGAAATTCTCCCTGGAAAAAAAAAGGGAGATTAATATTGCCCTTTGGGCTTGTGTGCCAGTACTAAGCGTTCCATCTCTCTCTCTCTCTCAGTCAGTGGGCCATAGAACGCATATTTTTGGTTTTATTTGTTTTCTAAATTCTCCCTGAAAAAATCATTTTATTTTATTTGGTTTCTAAATTCTTCCTGATAAAATCATATTTTTTTTATTATTTTTATTTCTAAAGTCTCCCTGAAAAAAAAAAAAAAAAAAAACAACCAAAAAAACAGTGGGAGATTAATATTGGCCTTTCTGCTTGTGTGCCAGTCTTGACTCCTGGGTGTGCCATCTCTCTCTCTCTCTCTCTCTCTCTCTCTCTCTCTCTCTCTCTCTCTCCAATTGTGGTCCATAGAAAGCCTATATTTTTTTTCCTTGATTTGGGTTCTAAAATCTACCAGAGAAAATAACTACATCAATCATTGGTAGAAAAATATTGGCCTCTGGGTTTGTGTGCCACTCCTGACTCCTGTGTGCGTCATCTCTCAGTCAGTGGGCCATAGAACGCCTATTTTTGGTTTTATTTGTTTTCTAAATTCTCCCTGAAAAAATCATTTTATTTTATTTGGTTTCTAAATTCTTCCTGATAAAATCATATTTTTTTTATTATTTTTTTTTCTAAAGTCTCCCTGAAAAAAAAAAAAAAAAACAGTGGGAGATTAATATTGGCCTTTCTGCTTGTGTGCCAGTCTTGACTCCTGGGTGCGTCATCTCTCAGTCAGTGGGCCATAGAACGCCTATTTTTGGTTTTATTTGTTTTATAAATTCTCCCTGAAAAAATCATTTTATTTTATTTGGTTTCTAAATTCTTCCTGATAAAATCATATTTTTTTTATTATTTTTTTTTCTAAAGTCTCCCTGAAAAAAAAAAAAAAAAAACAACCAAAAAAAACAGTGGGAGATTAATATTGGCCTTTCTGCTTGTGTGCCAGTCTTGACTCCTGGGTGCGTCATCTCTCAGTCAGTGGGCCATAGAACGCCTATTTTTGGTTTTATTTGTTTTCTAAATTCTCCCTGAAAAAATCATTTTATTTTATTTGGTTTCTAAATTCTTCCTGATAAAATCATATTTTTTTTATTATTTTTTTTTCTAAAGTCTCCCTGAAAAAAAAAAAAAAAAAAACAACCAAAAAAAACAGTGGGAGATTAATATTGGCCTTTCTGCTTGTGTGCCAGTCTTGACTCCTGGGTGCGTCATCTCTCAGTCAGTGGGCCATAGAACGCCTATTTTTGGTTTTATTTGTTTTCTAAATTCTCCCTGAAAAAATCATTTTATTTTATTTGGTTTCTAAATTCTTCCTGATAAAATCATATTTTTTTTATTATTTTTTTTTCTAAAGTCTCCCTGAAAAAAAAAAAAAAAAAAACAACCAAAAAAAACAGTGGGAGATTAATATTGGCCTTTCTGCTTGTGTGCCAGTCTTGACTCCTGGGTGTGCCATCTCTCTCTCTCTCTCTCTCCAATTGTGGTCCATAGAAAGCCTACATTTTTTTTCCTTGATTTGGGTTCCAAAATCTACCAGAGAAAATAACTCCATCAATCATTGGTAGAAAAATATTGGCCTCTGGGCTTGTGTGCCACTCCTGATTCCTGTGTGCGTCATCTCTCACTCAGTGGCCCATAGAAAGCATATAGTTTGTTACATTTGTTTTCTAAATTCTCCCTGCAAAAATCTATTTTTTTTTTTTTGGGGGGTTTCTAAAGTGTTCCTGAAAAAAATAAAAATAAAAAAAAAATAATAGTGTGACATTAATATTAACATTTGTGCTTCAGTGACAGTCCTGCGTGTGGGGCATCTCTCTAATTTGCAGCCACCAAAAAAAGAGTGTGTAACATTGGGCCTGATTTTCGCTGTGGTCTCACCAACCTGTAAAGGGGTAGCTAAATCATACAGAAGTTATAGCTCACCGTGTAAGTTGTGTGACTGCAACAAATAACGTTAGTTTGGTTACGTTTTTAAAACAATGAGGAAGTCTAGTGGAAGAGGTCGTGGCCGGGGGCGTTCATTGTCAGCTGGTAATGAGGGTAGTGGTAGTGGTGGAGCATCAGGTGGTCGTGGGGGAAAAAATATTGCACCTAAGTCTGGAGCTGTGGAGCCAGGTTCGTCGTCCGGCTACACAAGGCCTCGAACGCTCCCTTTTCTGGGATTAGGAAAACCGCTTTTAAAGCCGGAGCAGCAAGAGCAAGTTTTGGCTTATCTTGCTGACTCAGCCTCTAGCTCTTTTGCCTCATCTCGTGAAACTGGTAAAAGTAAAAGCAGCGCGTCGTTAGTGGATGTTCACGGTCAGGGACAAGTCACTTCCTTGTCCTCTTCAGCAAAAACAACAACAGAGAAGAATGCAGCAGGCGACACAACGGGTTACTCCATGGAGCTCTTTACACATACCGTCCCTGGCTTAGAAAGTGAAGCAGTTAACAGTCCATGCCCATTACAAATTGAATCTGACATGGAGTGCACTGACGCACAGCCACAGCCAGACTACTATGCTGGTCCTTTGACTCAGACCACAACATTGCCCTCGCAGGGTGCTGATCAAGAATCAGACCCTGATGAGACTATGTTGCCCCATCACGAACGCTATACCACCGAACGACACGGTGACACAGACGAAGTTGCGCAGGAGGTACAAGAAGAGTTATTAGATGACCCAGTTCTTGACCCCGATTGGCAGCCATTGGGGGAACAGGGTGCAGGCGGCAGCAGTTCTGAAGCAGAGGAGGAGGAGGGGCCGCAGCAGGCATCAACATCGCCACAGGTTCCATCTGCCGGGCCCGTATCTTGCCCAAAACGCGTGGCAAAGCCAAAACCTGGTGGAGGACAGCGTGGCCATCCGGTTAAAGCTCAGTCTGCAATGCCTGAAAAGGTATCCGATGCTAGAAAGAGTGCAGTCTGGCATTTTTTTAAACAACATCCAATTGATCAGCGCAAAGTCATCTGTCAAAAATGTTCTACTTCCTTAAGCAGAGGTCAGAATCTGAAAAGTCTCAATACTAGTTGCATGCATAGACATTTAACCACCATGCATTTGAAAGCTTGGACTAACTACCAAACGTCCCTTAAGGTTGTTGCACCCTCGGCCAATGAAGCTAGTCATCAACGCAACATCCCTTCCGGCAGTGTAGGACCACCATTTAGCGCACCACCTGCTGTATCTGTGCAGGTATCTTTGCCAGGCCAAAGCAGTCAGGGTCAGGGAATCACCAGTTTCGTAGTAGGAAACACTGCATCTAGGGCACCGGCGGCAACAATACCATCTCCCACCGTCTCTCAGTCTGCCATGTCCACCGGCACCCCCGCTAGTTCCACGATCTCCAGCTCTCCAGTCCAGCTCACCCTACATGAGACTATGGTTAGAAAAAGGAAATACTTAGCCTCGCATCCGCGTACACAGGGTTTGAACGCCCACATAGCTAGACTAATCTCGTTAGAGATGATGCCCTACCGGTTAGTTGAAAGCGAAGCTTTCAAAGACCTGATGGACTACGCTGTACCACGCTACGAGCTACCCAGTCGACACTTTTTTTCCAGAAAAGCCATCCCAGCCCTCCACCAGCATGTTAAAGAGCGCATCGTCCATGCACTCAGGCAATCTGTGAGCACAAAGGTGCACCTGACAACAGATGCATGGACCAGTAGGCATGGCCAGGGACGTTACGTGTCCATCACGGCACACTGGGTAAATGTGGTGGATTCAGGGTCCACAGGGGACAGCAAGTTTGGGACAGTTCTGCCTAGCCCACGGTCTAGTAAACAGTTGTCTGTAGCCGTTCGCACCCCCTCCTCCTCCTCCTCCTCGTCCTCCTGCAGAAGCAAGAGCTCGTCCACAGACCGCAGTCGCACAAACACTCCATCCGCACCTGCCACTGTTGCACACCAGGTCTCCCATTATGGGGCAGCTACTGGCATACGTCAGCAGGCTGTATTGGCTATGAAGTGTTTGGGCGACAATAGACACACCGCGGAAGTTCTGTCCGAGTTCTTGCAGCAAGAAACGCAGTCGTGGCTGGGCACTGTAGATCTTGAGGCAGGCAAGGTAGTGAGTGATAACGGAAGGAATTTCATGGCTGCCATCTCCCTTTCCCAACTGAAACACATTCCTTGCCTGGCTCACACCTTAAACCTGGTGGTGCAGTGCTTCCTGAAAAGTTATCCGGGGTTATCCGACCTGCTCCTCAAAGTGCGTGGACTTTGCGCACATATCCGCCGTTCGCCTGTACACTCCAGCCGTATGCAGACCTATCAGCGTTCTTTGAACCTTCCCCAGCATCGCCTAATCATAGACGTTGCAACAAGGTGGAACTCAACACTGCACATGCTTCAGAGACTGTGCGAACAGAGGCGGGCTGTTATGTTTTTGTGGGAGGATACACATACACGGGCAGGCAGTAGGATGGCAGACATGGAGTTGTCAGGTGTGCAGTGGTCGAAGATTCAAGACATGTGTCAAGTCCTTCAGTGTTTTGAGGAATGCACACGGCTGGTTAGTGCAGACAACGCCATAATAAGCATGAGCATCCCCCTAATGCGTCTGCTGATGCAAAGTTTGACGCACATAAAGGATCAGGCGTCTGCACCAGAGGAAGAGGAAAGCCTTGATGACAGTCAGCGATTGTCTGGTCAGGGCAGTGTACATGACGAGGTACCGGGCGAAGAGGAGGTGGAGGATGAGGAGGATGATGGGGATGAGTATATTTTTAATGAGGAAGCTTTCCCGGGGGCACGGGAAATTGGTGGCGTGGCAAGGCCGGGTTCTGGTTTTTTGAGGGACACAAGTGACGTAGATTTGCCTGCAACTGCCCCTCAACCAAGCACAACCGCAGATTTGACAACGGGAACTTTGGCCCACATGGCGGATTATGCCTTGCGTATCCTCAAAAGGGACACACGCATTACAAAAATGATGAACGATGACGATTACTGGTTGGCCTGCCTCCTTGATCCTCGCTATAAAGGCAAATTGCAAAATATTATGCCACATGAGAACTTGGAACTAATATTAGCAACAAAACAATCAACTCTTGTTGACCGTTTGCTTCTGGCATTCCCTGCACACAGCGCCCGTGATCGTTCTCACACGAGCTCCAGGGGCCAGCAGACCAGAGGTGTTAGAGGGGCAGAAATCAGAAGTGGCGTTGGACAGAGGGGTTTTCTGACCAGGTTGTGGAGTGATTTTTCTATGACCGCAGACAGGACAGGTACTGCAGCATCAATTCAAAGTGACAGGAGACAACATTTGTCCAGTATGGTTACAAACTATTTTTCATCCCTTATCGACGTTCTCCCTCAACCGTCATTCCCATTTGATTACTGGGCATCCAAATTAGACACCTGGCCAGAATTGGCAGAATATGCATTGCAGGAGCTTGCTTGCCCGGCAGCTAGTGTCCTATCAGAAAGAGTATTCAGTGCTGCAGGTTCAATACTAACAGAAAAAAGGACTCGTCTGGCTACCCAAAATGTAGATGATCTAACCTTCATTAAAATGAACCACAACTGGATTTCAAAATCTTTTGCCCCACCCTGCCCGGCTGACACCTAGCTTTCCTATGAAAAGGTCTTGCCTGTGGACTATTCTGAATGACTTTTCCAATCTCGTAATTTTCTTCACCTGATTGTCCAGCATACGACATGTTTCCACCTCACGAAATGGCCAAACTCCCCACACGGGGCCGTGCTATCGCCACTTTGCGCTTGGACCCTTGAGAGTGCTGTTTGTCTGAAGAGGTGGGTGTGGCCGCTTTTGGTCGACGGCACTGCCACTGGGTCCCTCATAGTACAATAAAGTGTCTCTGGCGGTGGTGGTGCGCACCCAACGTCAGACACACCGTTGTAATATGAGGGGCCCTGTGCCTGTACCGCCGGCCACAAGACAGTTCCCCCCCCCAGCTCAAACAGTGCTCTACCACTAGCAAAATTATCTCTCACAGCTTCACCAATGTGTAGTCTAGCCGCTGACATCCTTCAATGCCTGGCACTGACAATACCATTGTTTTGACATTTTTGTTATGTTAGGCCTTCGAAGCCTGTCTGCGGTCCCTTCTTTCTACAACTACTACACTGACCAGGCCACTGCTGGCCGTGTTACCCTGGAACCAATTTAAAAGTGCCTACAGTCAGCCCAATTTTGTTATGTTAGGCCTTCGAAGACTGTCTGCCGTCACTCCTTCCACTAGACTTCCACTGACCATACACTGCTGCCCATGTACCCCTGGAACCAATTTAAAGTGCCTACAGCCAGCCCAATTTTGTTATGTTAGGCCTTCGAAGCCTGTCTGCGGTCACTCCTTCCACTAGACTTCCACTGACCAGACCACTGCTGCCCGTGTACCCCTGGAACCAATTTAAAAGTGCCTACAGCCATGTGTTATTATTTTAGGCCTTCGATGCCTGTCTGCGGTCACTCCTTCCACTAGGCCTCCACTGACCACACCACTGCTGTCCGTGTACCCCTGGAACCAATTTAAAATTGCCTACAGCCATGTGTTATTATTTTAGGCCTTCGATGCCTGTCTGCGGTCACTCCTTCCACTAGGCCTCCACTGACCACACCACTGCTGTCCGTGTACCCCTGGAACCAATTTAAAATTGCCTACAGCCATGTGTTATTATTTTAGGCCTTCGATGCCTGTCTGCGGTCACTCCTTCCACTAGGCCTCCACTGACCACACCACTGCTGCCCGTGTACCCCTGGAACCAATTTAAAATTGCCTACAGCCAGCCCAATTTTTTTATTTTAGGCCTTCGATGCCTGTCTGCGGTCCATTCTTTCAACTACTACTACACTGACCAGGTCACTGCTGCCCGTGTACCCCTGGAACCAATTTAAAATTGCCTACAGCCAGCCCAATTTTTTTATTTTAGGCCTTCGATGCCTGTCTGCGGTCCATTCTTTCAACTACTACTACACTGACCAGGTCACTGCTGCCCGTGTACCCCTGGAACCAATTTAAAATTGCCTACAGCCATGTGTTATTATTTTAGGCCTTCGATGCCTGTCTGCGGTCACTCCTTCCACTAGGCCTCCACTGACCACACCACTGCTGTCCGTGTACCCCTGGAACCAATTTAAAATTGCCTACAGCCATGTGTTATTATTTTAGGCCTTCGATGCCTGTCTGCGGTCACTCCTTCCACTAGGCCTCCACTGACCACACCACTGCTGTCCGTGTACCCCTGGAACCAATTTAAAATTGCCTACAGCCATGTGTTATTATTTTAGGCCTTCGATGCCTGTCTGCGGTCCATTCTTTCAACTACTACTACACTGACCAGGGCACTGCTGGCCGTGTACCCCTGGAACCAACATCAGAAAATATAAAAATAAGTATTTTGCTTATAAAAAAGAAAATACTGGTGAGATATCAAATGCAGACATTTTAACATTAAAAACAAACACACAACTCTAATCTGGTACAGTACTAAAAATGGCCACCAGCTACAATTACTTTCTCCTGCAAGTAGTTAACTGAAAGTTTTTTTAAATTGAAAACACACATATGGCATCCACCGAGTGTTGTCCTGTCGCGTCTTCTTTATATTATTGCCGAGAAGATGCAAAATAATGAAAATAATAAAATCATTAATTACCAAAATAATAGAGAAAGTCAACACCACATTGCAAATAAACATTCATTCCAAATAAAGAAGCAGGGCGCGTCCGAGGGTGAGTATATACCTAATAAGAATATAATCACCCTCGGACGCGCAATGCTTATTTCCAACAGCCTTCCTTCCTAAGAATCAGCCCTTCCGTCGTGTAGAGAGACGTTGTGTTACACTCCAAGGTGTTCCCCAGGTTGCCTTTCCTGAGCTTCGATCTTCCGGCTCTCGTTTAGTAGTTCTTGGAAACTACTCTGCATTAGGCCTTCAAATTGGGTATGGGGTGTAGAGAGATGGTGTGTTCCACTCCAAGGTGTTCCCCAGGTTGCCTTTCCTGAGCTTCGATCTTCCGGCTCTCGTTTAGTAGTTGTTGGAAACTACGCTGCATTAGGCCTTCAAATTGGGTATGGGGTGTAGCGAGAGGGTGTGTTACACTCCAAGGTGTTCCCCAGGTTGCCTTTCCTGAGCTTCGATCTTCCGGCTCTCGTTTAGTAGTTCTTGGAAACTACACTGCATTAGGCCTTCAAATTGGGTATGGGGTGTAGAGAGAGGGTGTGTTACACTCCAAGGTGTTCCCCAGGTTGCCTTTCCTGAGCTTCGATCTTCCGGCTCTCGTTTAGTAGTTGTTGGAAACTACGCTGCATTAGGCCTTCAAATTGGGTATGGGGTGTAGCGAGAGGGTGTGTTACACTCCAAGGTGTTCCCCAGGTTGCCTTTCCTGAGCTTCGATCTTCCGGCTCTCGTTTAGTAGTTCTTGGAAACTACACTGCATTAGGCCTTCAAATTGGGTATGGGGTGTAGAGAGAGGGTGTGTTACACTCTAAGGTGTTCCCCAGGTTTCCTTGCCATTGCTTCGGTCTTCCGACTCTCGTTTAGTAGTTGTAGAAAAGTACACTGCATTAGGCCATACAAAATGGGTATGGGGTGGAGAGAGATGGTGTGTTACACTCCAAGGTGTTCCCCAGGTTGCCTTTCCTGAGCTTCTATCTTCAGGCTCTCATTAAATTGTGGTTAAATGGAACAACTGCATTTGGCGTACTAGTTGGTTTGGGGCCTACTATCGGTGTCTGCCACTCCTTGCTGTTCTCCTCCACTGAACAAAGCTGTGCCGCCTGTTTACTACGGTTGCCAATTTTGAACTGCATTTCGACTACTTACTGATTTGGCCCTACTCTCTGTGTCAGCCTCTCATTCCAGTTGTCCTCCACTGCAATGCCCCCTGGTTATTCCTGTGTTACCAATTTTGAACTGCATTTAGCCCACTTTCTTCTTTGGGCCTATATCTGTGTTTCCACTTCATCGTGCCCATTGCCCAGCCAGTGATAGATGAGTCTGCTGGTACATTGACCCATAACGCAACATTCCCCGTGCACGCTACACAACAACATTGTGACCCTGCTGAAAGTCAGGTTGCTCTTCCCGCATACCATACCACCTTACACGGGGACAAAGAGGAAGGTGCAGATGAAAGTGCAGGTTCCTTCATCAGGTGGGGGGAGGAATACTAGTTGGCGACGTCACTGGCACAGGGCCTCTCATAGTACGCAAAAGTGTTGCTGCCGGTGGGAGGCGCCCCCGCCGTGCAAACACACCGCTGTACTTTGAGGGGCCCTGTGCCAGTGCCAATGCCAACGAGTGGGCCCCCCCTGCTTGCTCAGGTTCACAGCACTTGCAAAGTTGAAATACTTACCTCTCCCTGCTCCACTGCCGTGACGTGGTCCAGATTTCCTGGGCCCACTAATTACTTGAACCAGCCCTACCCCCCACAACTTTAGCCAAATGACCCCCAATTTCAAATGCCTTCCAATTATTATAAGGTAAATTACGCTTGACAAGCTTCATTAAGAAGAATGGATGGTTTTGACATTAAAATGGCCACTCTAGGTGTTTTCCTGGCCCCCACTCACTGCCGACTATGCTGCCCCATTGACTTGCATTGGGTTTCGTGTTTCGGTCGATCCCGACTTTACGTCATAATCGGCCGATTTCACTCGACCCGACTTTGGACATAGTCGGGTTTCGCAAAACCCGGCTCGACTCTAAAAAGGTCAAGGTCGCTCAACTCTAACCAGGAGTAATCAGGAACACCACTACAGGGGCGGCACCAGACGTAGTATAAGCAGCCATAGTAGTACCAGGAGTAATCAGGGACACCACTACAGGGGCAGCACCAGACGTAGTATAAGCATCCATAGTAGAACCAGGAGTAATCAGAGACACCACTACAGGGGCAGCACCAGGCGTAGTATAAGCAGCCATAGTAGTACCAGGAGTAATCAGGGACACCACTACAGGGGCAGCACCAGACGTAGTATAAGCAGCCATAGTAGTGCCAGGAGTAATCAGGGACACCACTACAGGGGCTGCACCAGACGTAGTATAAGCAGCCATAGTAGTGCCAGGAGTAATCAGGGACACCACTACAGGGGCTGCACCAGACGTAGTATAAGCAGCCATAGTAGTATCAGGAGTAATCAGGGACACCACTACAGGGGCAGCACCAGACGTAGTATAAGCAGCCATAGTAGTATCAGGAGTAATCAGAGACACCAATACAGGGGCGGCACCAGACGTAGTATAAGCAGCCATAGTAGTACCAGGAGTAATCAGAGACACCACTACAGGGGCGGCACCAGATATAGTATAAGCAGCCATAGTAGTGCCAGGAATAATCAGGGACACCACTACAGGGGCGGCACCATGCGTAGTATAAGCAGCCATAGTAGTACCAGGAGTAATCAGGGACACCACTACAGGGG
This sequence comes from Ranitomeya imitator, assembly GCF_032444005.1. Classification (NCBI taxonomy): domain Eukaryota; kingdom Metazoa; phylum Chordata; class Amphibia; order Anura; family Dendrobatidae; genus Ranitomeya; species Ranitomeya imitator. The sequence continues at coordinate 840,079,741 of NC_091284.1, read as the reverse complement.
CGGCACCAGATATAGTATAAGCAGCCATAGTAGTACCAGGAGTAATCAGGGACACCACTACAGGGGCGGCACCATGCGTAGTATAAGCAGCCATAGTAGTACCAGGAGTAATCAGGGACACCACTACAGGGGCGGCACCAGATATAGTATAAGCAGCCATAGTAGTACCAGGAGTAATCAGGGACACCACTACAGGGGCGGCACCATGCGTAGTATAAGCAGCCATAGTAGTACCAGGAGTAATCAGGGACACCACTACAGGGGCGGCACCAGATATAGTATAAGCAGCCATAGTAGTACCAGGAGTAATCAGGGACACCACTACAGGGGCGGCACCAGATATAGTATAAGCAGCCATAGTAGTACCAGGAGTAATCAGGGACACCACTACAGGGGCGGCACCAGATATAGTATAAGCAGCCATGGTAGTACCAGGAGTAATCAGGGACACCACTACAGGGGCGGCACCAGATATAGTATAAGCAGCCATAGTAGTACCAGGAGTAATCAGAGACACCACTACAGGGGCGGCACCAGACGTAGTATAAGCAGCCATAATAGTACCAGGAGTAATCAGAGACACCACTACAGGGGAGGCACCAGGTGTAGTATAAGCAGTCATAGTAGTACCAGGAGTAATCAGGGAAACCACTACAGGGGCGGCACCAGATATAGTATAAGCAGCCATAGTAGTATCAGGAGTAATCAGGGACACCACTACAGGGGGGGCACCAGATATAGTATAAGCAGCCATAGTAGTACCAGGAGTAATCAGGGACACCACTACAGGGGCTGCACCAGATATAATATAAGCAGCCATAGTAGTACCAGGAGTAATCAGGGAAACCACTACAGGGGCAGCACCAGATATAGTATAAGCAGCCATAGTAGTATCAGGAGTAATCAGGGACACCACTACAGGGGGGGCACCAGATATAGTATAAGCAGCCATAGTAGTACCAGGAGTAATCAGGGACACCACTACAGGGGGGGCACCAGATATAGTATAAGCAGCCATAGTAGTACCAGGAATAATCAGGGGCACCACTACAGGGGGGGCACCAGATATAGTATAAGCAGCCATAGTAGTATCAGGAGTAATCAGGGACACCACTACAGGGGGGGCACCAGATATAGTATAAGCAGCCATAGTAGTACCAGGAGTAATCAGGGACACCACTACAGGGGCTGCACCAGATATAGTATAAGCAGCCATAGTAGAACCAGGAGTAATCAGGGACACCACTACAGGGGCTGCACCAGATATAGTATAAGCATCCATAGTAGTACCAGGAGTAAACAGGGACACCACTACAGGGGCCGCACCAGGCGTAGTATAAGCAGCCATAGTAGTACCAGGAGTAATCAGGGACACCACTACAGGGGCGGCACCAGGCGTAGTATAAGCACCCATAGTAGTATCAGGAGTAATCAGGGACACCACTACAGGGGCAGCATCAGATGTAGTATAAGCAGCCATAGTAGTACCAGGAGTAATCAGAGACACCACTACCGGGGTGGCACCAGACGCAGTATAATCAGCCATAGTAGTGCCAGGAGTAATCAGGGACACCACTACAGGGGCGGCACCAGACGTAGTATAAGCAGCCATAGTAGTATCAGGAGTAATCAGGGACACCACTACAGGGGCGGCATCAGACGTAGTATAAGCATCCATAGTAGAACCAGGAGTAATCAGAGACACCACTACAGGGGCAGCACCAGGCGTAGTATAAGCAGCCATAGTAGTACCAGGAGTAATCAGGGACACCACTACAGGGGCAGCACCAGATATAGTATAAGCAGCCATAGTAGTGCCAGGAGTAATCAGGGACACCACTACAGGGGCAGCACCAGATATAATATAAGCAGCCATAGTAGTACCAGGAGTAATCAGGGAAACCACTACAGGGGCGGCACCAGATATAGTATAAGCAGCCATAGTAGTACCAGGAGTAATCAGGGACACCACTACAGGGGCTGCACCAGATATAATATAAGCAGCCATAGTAGTACCAGGAGTAATCAGGGAAACCACTACAGGGGCGGCACCAGATATAGTATAAGCAGCCATAGTAGTATCAGGAGTAATCAGGGACACCACTACAGGGGGGGCACCAGATATAGTATAAGCAGCCATAGTAGTACCAGGAGTAATCAGGGACACCACTACAGGGGGGGCACCAGATATAGTATAAGCAGCCATAGTAGAACCAGGAGTAATCAGGGACACCACTACAGGGGCTGCACCAGATATAGTATAAGCATCCATAGTAGTACCAGGAGTAAACAGGGACACCACTACAGGGGCCGCACCAGGCGTAGTATAAGCAGCCATAGTAGTACCAGGAGTAATCAGGGACACCACTACAGGGGCGGCACCAGGCGTAGTATAAGCACCCATAGTAGTATCAGGAGTAATCAGGGACACCACTACAGGGGCAGCATCAGATGTAGTATAAGCAGCCATAGTAGTACCAGGAGTAATCAGAGACACCACTACCGGGGTGGCACCAGACGCAGTATAATCAGCCATAGTAGTGCCAGGAGTAATCAGGGACACCACTACAGGGGCGGCACCAGACGTAGTATAAGCAGCCATAGTAGTATCAGGAGTAATCAGGGACACCACTACAGGGGCGGCATCAGACGTAGTATAAGCATCCATAGTAGAACCAGGAGTAATCAGAGACACCACTACAGGGGCAGCACCAGACGTAGTATAAGCAGCCATAGTAGTACCAGGAGTAGTCAGGGACACCACTACAGGGGCAGCACCAGGCGTAGTATAAGCAGCCATAGTAGTACCAGGAGTAATCAGGGACACCACTACAGGGGCAGCACCAGACGTAGTATAAGCAGCAATAGTAGTGCCAGGAGTAATCAGGGACACCACTACAGGGGCTGCACCAGACGTAGTATAAGCAGCCATAGTAGTATCAGGAGTAATCAGGGACACCACTACAGGGGCGGCATCAGACGTAGTATAAGCATCCATAGTAGAACCAGGAGTAATCAGAGACACCACTACAGGGGCAGCACCAGACGTAGTATAAGCAGCCATAGTAGTACCAGGAGTAGTCAGGGACACCACTACAGGGGCAGCACCAGGCGTAGTATAAGCAGCCATAGTAGTACCAGGAGTAATCAGGGACACCACTACAGGGGCAGCACCAGACGTAGTATAAGCAGCAATAGTAGTGCCAGGAGTAATCAGGGACACCACTACAGGGGCTGCACCAGACGTAGTATAAGCAGCCATAGTAGTATCAGGAGTAATCAGGGACACCACTACAGGGGCGGCACCAGACGTAGTATAAGCAGCCATAGTAGAACCAGGAGTAATCAGAGACACCACTACAGGGGCGGCACCAGGCAAAGTATAAGCAGCCATAGTAGTACCAGGAGTAATCAGGGACACCACTACAGGGGCAGCACCAGACGTAGTATAAGCAGCCATAGTAGTACCAGGAGAAATCAGGGGCCCCACTACAGGGGCTGCACCAGACGTAGTATAAGCAGCCATAGTAGTACCAGGAGTAATCAGGGACACCAATACAGGGGCGGCACCAGGCGTAGTATAAGCAGCCATAGTAGTACCAGGAGTAATCAGGGACACCACTACAGGGGCTGCACCAGACGTAGTATAAGCAGCCATAGTAGTATCAGGAGTAATCAGGGACACCACTACAGGGGCGGCACCAGACGCAGTATAAGCAGCAATAGTAGTGCCAGGAGTAATCAGGGACACCACTACAGGGGCTGCACCAGACGTAGTATAAGCAGCAATAGTAGTGCCAGGAGTAATCAGGGACACCACTACAGGGGCTGCACCAGACGTAGTATAAGCAGCCATAGTAGTACCAGGAGTAATCAGGGACACCACTACAGGGGCTGCACCAGACGTAGTATAAGCAGCCATAGTAGTATCAGGAGTAATCAGGGACACCACTACAGGGGCGGCACCAGACGTAGTATAAGCAGCCATAGTAGAACCAGGAGTAATCAGAGACACCACTACAGGGGCGGCACCAGGCAAAGTATAAGCAGCCATAGTAGTACCAGGAGTAATCAGGGACACCACTACAGGGGCAGCACCAGACGTAGTATAAGCAGCCATAGTAGTACCAGGAGAAATCAGGGGCCCCACTACAGGGGCTGCACCAGACGTAGTATAAGCAGCCATAGTAGTACCAGGAGTAATCAGGGACACCACTACAGGGGCGGCACCAGGCGTAGTATAAGCAGCCATAGTAGTACCAGGAGTAATCAGGGACACCACTACAGGGGCGGCACCAGGCGTAGTATAAGCAGCCATAGTAGTACCAGGAGTAATCAGAGACACCACTACAGTGGCGGCACCAGATATAGTATAAGCAGCCATAGTAGTACCAGGAGTAATCAGGGACACCACTACAGGGGCAGCATCAGATGTAGTATAAGCAGCCATAGTAGTACCAGGAGTAATCAGGGACACCACTACAGGGGCGGCACCAGACGTAGTATAAGCAGCCATAGTAGTACCAGGAGTAATCAGGGGCACCACTACAGGGGCAGCATCAGATGTAGTATAAGCAGCCATAGTAGTACCAGGAGTAATCAGGGGCACCACTACAGGGGCGGCACCAGGCGTAGTATAAGCAGCCATAGTAGTACTAGGAGTAATCAGGGACACCACTACAGGGGCAGCATCAGATGTAGTATAAGCAGCCATAGTAGTACCAGGAGTAATCAGGGACACCACTACAGGGGCAGCACCAGACGTAGTATAAGCAGCCATAGTAGTACCAGGAGTAATCAGGGACACCACTACAGGGGCAGCACCAGACGTAGTATAAGCAGCCATAGTAGTACCAGGAGTAATCAGGGACACCACTACAGGGGCGGCAGCAGACGTAGTATAAGCAGTCATAGTAGTACCAGGAGTAATCAGGGAAACCACTACAGGGGCGGCACCAGATATAGTATAAGCAGCCATAGTAGTATCAGGAGTAATCAGGGACACCACTACAGGGGGGGCACCAGATATAGTATAAGCAGCCATAGTAGTATCAGGAGTAATCAGGGAAACCACTACAGGGGCGGCACCAGATATAGTATAAGCAGCCATAGTAGTATCAGGAGTAATCAGGGACACCACTACAGGGGCGGCACCAGGCATAGTATAAGCAGCCATAGTAGTACCAGGAGTAATCAGGGACACCACTACAGGGGCTGCACCAGATATAGTATAAGCAGCCATAGTAGTACCAGGAGTAATCAGGGAAACCACTACAGGGGCGGCACCAGATATAGTATAAGCAGCCATAGTAGTATCAGGAGTAATCAGGGACACCACTACAGGGGGGGCACCAGATATAGTATAAGCAGCCATAGTAGTACCAGGAGTAATCAGGGACACCACTACAGGGGGGGCACCAGATATAGTATAAGCAGCCATAGTAGTACCAGGAGTAATCAGGGACACCACTACAGGGGCTGCACCAGATATAGTATAAGCAGCCATAGTAGTACCAGGAGTAATCAGGGAAACCACTACAGGGGGGGCACCAGATATAGTATAAGCAGCCATAGTAGTACCAGGAGTAATCAGGGACACCACTACAGGGGGGGCACCAGATATAGTATAAGCAGCCATAGTAGTACCAGGAGTAATCAGGGAAACCACTACAGGGGGGGCACCAAATATAGTATAAGCAGCCATAGTAGTACCAGGAGTAATCAGGGAAACCACTACAGGGGGGGCACCAGATATAGTATAAGCAGCCATAGTAGTACCAGGAGTAATCAGGGAAACCACTACAGGGGCGGCACCAGATATAGTATAAGCAGCCATAGTAGTATCAGGAGTAATCAGGGACACCACTACAGGGGGGGCACCAGATATAGTATAAGCAGCCATAGTAGTACCAGGAGTAATCAGGGACACCACTACAGGGGGGGCACCAGATATAGTATAAGCAGCCATAGTAGTATCAGGAGTAATCAGGGACACCACTACAGGGGGGGCACCAGATATAGTATAAGCAGCCATAGTAGTACCAGGAGTAATCAGGGACACCACTACAGGGGCTGCACCAGATATAGTATAAGCATCCATAGTAGTACCAGGAGTAAACAGGGACACCACTACAGGGGCCGCACCAGGCGTAGTATAAGCAGCCATAGTAGTACCAGGAGTAATCAGGGACACCACTACAGGGGCGGCACCAGGCGTAGTATAAGCACCCATAGTAGTATCAGGAGTAATCAGGGACACCACTACAGGGGCAGCATCAGATGTAGTATAAGCAGCCATAGTAGTACCAGGAGTAATCAGAGACACCACTACCGGGGTGGCACCAGACGCAGTATAATCAGCCATAGTAGTGCCAGGAGTAATCAGGGACACCACTACAGGGGCGGCACCAGACGTAGTATAAGCAGCCATAGTAGTATCAGGAGTAATCAGGGACACCACTACAGGGGCGGCATCAGACGTAGTATAAGCATCCATAGTAGAACCAGGAGTAATCAGAGACACCACTACAGGGGCAGCACCAGGCGTAGTATAAGCAGCCATAGTAGTACCAGGAGTAATCAGGGACACCACTACAGGGGCAGCACCAGATATAGTATAAGCAGCCATAGTAGTGCCAGGAGTAATCAGGGACACCACTACAGGGGCTGCACCAGACGTAGTATAAGCAGCCATAGTAGTGCCAGGAGTAATCAGGGACACCACTACAGGGGCGGCACCAGACGTAGTATAAGCAGCCATAGTAGAACCAGGAGTAATCAGAGACACCACTACAGGGGCGGCACCAGGCAAAGTATAAGCAGCCATAGTAGTACCAGGAGTAATCAGGGACACCACTACAGGGGCAGCACCAGACGTAGTATAAGCAGCCATAGTAGTACCAGGAGAAATCAGGGGCCCCACTACAGGGGCTGCACCAGACGTAGTATAAGCAGCCATAGTAGTACCAGGAGTAATCAGGGACACCACTACAGGGGCGGCACCAGGCGTAGTATAAGCAGCCATAGTAGTACCAGGAGTAATCAGGGACACCACTACAGGGGCGGCACCAGGCGTAGTATAAGCAGCCATAGTAGTACCAGGAGTAATCAGAGACACCACTACAGTGGCGGCACCAGATATAGTATAAGCAGCCATAGTAGTACCAGGAGTAATCAGGGACACCACTACAGGGGCAGCATCAGATGTAGTATAAGCAGCCATAGTAGTACCAGGAGTAATCAGGGGCACCACTACAGGGGCAGCATCAGATGTAGTATAAGCAGCCATAGTAGTACCAGGAGTAATCAGGGGCACCACTACAGGGGCGGCACCAGGCGTAGTATAAGCAGCCATAGTAGTACCAGGAGTAATCAGAGACACCACTACAGGGGCAGCATCAGATGTAGTATAAGCAGCCATAGTAGTACCAGGAGTAATCAGGGGCACCACTACAGGGGCAGCATCAGATGTAGTATAAGCAGCCATAGTAGTACCAGGAGTAATCAGGGGCACCACTACAGGGGCGGCACCAGGCGTAGTATAAGCAGCCATAGTAGTACTAGGAGTAATCAGGGACACCACTACAGGGGCAGCATCAGATGTAGTATAAGCAGCCATAGTAGTACCAGGAGTAATCAGGGACACCACTACAGGGGCAGCACCAGACGTAGTATAAGCAGCCATAGTAGTACCAGGAGTAATCAGGGACACCACTACAGGGGCGGCAGCAGACGTAGTATTAGCAGCCATAGTAGTACCAGGAGAAATCAGGGACACCACTACAGGGGCAGCACCAGACGTAGTATAAGCAGCCATAGTAGTACCAGGAGTAATCAGGGACACCACTACAGGGGCGGCAGCAGACGTAGTATTAGCAGCCATAGTAGTACCAGGAGTAATCAGGGACACCAATACAGGGGCGGCACCAGACGTAGTATAAGCAGCCTTAGTAGTACCACGAGTAATCAGGGACACCACTACAGGGGCGGCACCAGTGTAGTATAAGCAGCCATAGTAGTACCAGGAGTTATCAGGGACACCACTACAGGGGCGGCACCAGACGTAGTATAAGCAGCCATAGTAGTGCCAGGAGTAGTCAGGGACACCACTACAGGGGCAGCACCAGACGTAGTATAAGCAGCCATAGTAGTGCCAGGAGTAATCAGAGACACCACTACAGGGGCGGCACCAGACGTAGTATAAGCAGCCATAGTAGTACCAGGAGTAATCAGGGACACCACTACAGGGGCGGCAGCAGACGTAGTATAAGCAGCCATAGTAGTACCAGGAGTAATCAGGGACACCCCTACAGGGGCGGCACCAGACGTAGTATAATCAGCCATAGTAGTACCAGGAGTAATCAGGGACACCCCTACAGGAGCGGCACCAGACGTAGTATAAGCAGCCATAGTAGTACTAGGAGTAATCAGGGACACAACTACAGGGGCAGCACCAGTCGTAGTATAAGCATCCATAGTAGTACCAGGAATAATCAGGAACACCACTACAGGGGCTGCACCAGATGTAGTATAAGCAGCCATAGTAGTGCCAGGAGTAATCAGGGACACCACTACAGGGGTGGCACCAGACGTAGTATAAGCAGCCATAATAGTAACAGGAGTAATCAGGGACACCACTACAGGGGTGGAACCAGACGTAGTATAAGCAGCCATAGTAGTACCAGGAGTAATCAGGGACACCACTACAGGGGCGGCACCATACGTAGTATTAGCAGCCTTAGTAGTACCAGGAGTAATCAGGGACACCACTACAGGGGCGGCACCAGGCGTAGTATAAGCAGCCTTAGTAGTACCAGGAGTAATCAGAGACACCACTACAGGGGCGGCACCAGACGTAGTATAAGCAGCCATAGTAGCACCAGGAGTAATCAGGGACACCACTACAGGGGCAGCACCAGGCGTAGTATAAGCAGCCATAGTAGTACCAGGAGTAATCAGGAACACCACTACAGGGGCGGCACTATACGTAGTATAAGCAGCCATAGTAGTACCAGGAGTAATCAGGGACACCACTACAGGGGCGGCACCAGATATAGTATAAGCAGCCATAGTAGTACCAGGAGTAATCAGGGACACCACTACAGGGGCGGCACCAGGCGTAGTATAAGCAGCCATAGTAGTACCAGGAGTAATCAGAGACACCACTACAGTGGCAGCATCAGATGTAGTATAAGCAGCCATAGTAGTACCAGGAGTAATCAGAGACACCACTACAGGGGCAGCACCAGACGTAGTATAAGCAGCCATAGTAGTACCAGGAGTAATCAGAGACACCACTACAGTGGCAGCATCAGATGTAGTATAAGCAGCCATAGTAGTACCAGGAGTAATCAGGGGCACCACTACAGGGGCAGCATCAGATGTAGTATAAGCAGCCATAGTAGTACCAGGAGTAATCAGGGGCACCACTACAGTGGCAGCATCAGATGTAGTATAAGCAGCCATAGTAGTACCAGGAGTAATCAGGGGCACCACTACAGGGGCAGCATCAGATGTAGTATAAGCAGCCATAGTAGTACCAGGAGTAATCAGGGGCACCACTACAGGGGCGGCAGCAGACGTAGTATTAGCAGCCATAGTAGTACCAGGAGAAATCAGGGACACCACTACAGGGGCAGCACCAGACGTAGTATAAGCAGCCATAGTAGTACCAGGAGTAATCAGGGACACCACTACAGGGGCGGCACCAGACGTAGTATAAGCAGCCATAGTAGTACCAGGAGAAATCAGGAACACCACTACAGGGGCGGCAGCAGACGTAGTATTAGCAGCCATAGTAGTACCAGGAGAAATCAGGGACACCACTACAGGGGCAGCACCAGACGTAGTATAAGCAGCCATAGTAGTACCAGGAGTAATCAGGGACACCACTACAGGGGCGGCAGCAGACGTAGTATTAGCAGCCATAGTAGTACCAGGAGTAATCAGGGACACCAATACAGGGGCGGCACCAGACGTAGTATAAGCAGCCTTAGTAGTACCAGGAGTAATCAGGGACACCACTACAGGGGCGGCACCAGTGTAGTATAAGCAGCCATAGTAGTACCAGGAGTTATCAGGGACACCACTACAGGGGCGGCACCAGACGTAGTATAAGCAGCCATAGTAGTGCCAGGAGTAATCAGAGACACCACTACAGGGGCAGCACCAGATATAGTATAAGCAGCCATAGTAGTGCCAGGAGTAATCAGAGACACCACTACAGGGGCGGCACCAGACGTAGTATAAGCAGCCATAGTAGTACCAGGAGTAATCAGGGACACCACTACAGGGGCAGCACCAGATATAGTATAAGCAGCCATAGTAGTACCAGGAGTAATCAGAGACACCACTACAGGGGCGGCACCAGACGTAGTATAAGCAGCCATAGTAGTGCCAGGAGTAGTCAGGGACACCACTACAGGGGCAGCACCAGACGTAGTATAAGCAGCCATAGTAGTGCCAGGAGTAATCAGAGACACCACTACAGGGGCGGCACCAGACGTAGTATAAGCAGCCATAGTAGTACCAGGAGTAATCAGAGACACCACTACAGGGGCGGCACCAGACGTAGTATAAGCAGCCATAGTAGTGCCAGGAGTAATCAGAGACACCACTACAGGGGCGGCACCAGACGTAGTATAAGCAGCCATAGTAGTGCCAGGAGTAATCAGAGACACCACTACAGGGGCAGCATCAGATGTAGTATAAGCAGCCATAGTAGTGCCAGGAGTAATCAGAGACACCACTACAGGGGCGGCACCAGACGTAGTATAAGCAGCCATAGTAGTGCCAGGAGTAGTCAGGGACACCACTACAGGGGCAGCACCAGACGTAGTATAAGCAGCCATAGTAGTGCCAGGAGTAATCAGAGACACCACTACAGGGGCGGCACCAGACGTAGTATAAGCAGCCATAGTAGTACCAGGAGTAATCAGGGACACCACTACAGGGGCGGCAGCAGACGTAGTATAATCAGCCATAGTAGTACCAGGAGTAATCAGGGACACCCCTACAGGAGCGGCACCAGACGTAGTATAAGCAGCCATAGTAGTACTAGGAGTAATCAGGGACACAACTACAGGGGCAGCACCAGTCGTAGTATAAGCATCCATAGTAGTACCAGGAATAATCAGGAACACCACTACAGGGGCTGCACCAGATGTAGTATAAGCAGCCATAGTAGTGCCAGGAGTAATCAGGGACACCACTACAGGAGCGGCACCAGACGTAGTATAAGCATCCATAGTAGTACCAGGAGTAATCAGGGACACCACTACAGGGGTGGCACCAGACGTAGTATAAGCAGCCATAATAGTAACAGGAGTAATCAGGGACACCACTACAGGGGTGGAACCAGACGTAGTATAAGCAGCCATAGTAGTACCAGGAGTAATCAGGAACACCACTACAGGGGCGGCACCATACGTAGTATTAGCAGCCTTAGTAGTACCAGGAGTAATCAGGGACACCACTACAGGGGCGGCACCAGGCGTAGTATAAGCAGCCTTAGTAGTGCCAGGAGTAATCAGGAACACCACTACAGGGGCGGCACCAGACGTAGTATAAGCAGCCATAGTAGTACCAGGAGTAATCAGGGACACCACTACAGGGGCAGCACCAGGCGTAGTATAAGCAGCCATAGTAGTACCAGGAGTAATCAGGAACACCACTACAGGGGCGGCACCATACGTAGTATTAGCAGCCTTAGTAGTACCAGGAGTAATCAGGGACACCACTACAGGGGCAGCACCAGGCGTAGTATAAGCAGCCATAGTAGTGCCAGGAGTAATCAGGAACACCACTACAGGGGCGGCACCAGACGTAGTATAAGCAGCCATAGTAGTACCAGGAGTAATCAGGGACACCACTACAGGGGCAGCACCAGGCGTAGTATAAGCAGCCATAGCAGTGCCAGGAGTAATCAGGGGCACCACTACAGGAGCGGCACCATACATAGTATAAGCAGCCATAGTAGTACCAGGAGTAATCAGGGACACCCCTACAGGGGCGGCACCAGACTTAGTATAATCAGCCATAGTAGTACCAGGAGTAATCAGGGACACCCCTACAGGAGCGGCACCAGACGTAGTATAAGCAGCCATAGTAGTACTAGGAGTAATCAGGGACACAACTACAGGGGCAGCACCAGTCGTAGTATAAGCATCCATAGTAGTACCAGGAATAATCAGGAACACCACTACAGGGGCTGCACCAGATGTAGTATAAGCAGCCATAGTAGTACCAGGAGTAATCAGGGACACCACTACAGGAGCGGCACCAGACGTAGTATAAGCATCCATAGTAGTACCAGGAGTAATCAGGGAAACCACTACAGGGGTGGCACCAGACGTAGTATAAGCAGCCATAATAGTAACAGGAGTAATCAGGGACACCACTACAGGGGTGGAACCAGACGTAGTATAAGCAGCCATAGTAGTACCAGGAGTAATTAGGAACACCACTACAGGGGCGGCACCATACGTAGTATTAGCAGCCTTAGTAGTACCAGGAGTAATCAGGGACACCACTACAGGGGCGGCACCAGGCGTAGTATAAGCAGCCATAGTAGTACTAGGAGTAATCAGGGACACCACTACAGGGGCAGCACCAGGCGTAGTATAAGCAGCCATAGTAGTGCCAGGAGTAATCAGGAACACCACTACAGGGGCGGCACCAGACGTAGTATAAGCAGCCATAGTAGTACCAGGAGTAATCAGGGACACCACTACAGGGGCAGCACCAGGCGTAGTATAAGCAGCCATAGCAGTGCCAGGAGTAATCAGGGGCACCACTACAGGAGCGGCACCATACATAGTATAAGCAGCCATAGTAGTACCAGGAGTAATCAGGGACACCACTACAGGGGCAGCACCAGGCGTAGTATAAGCAGCCATAGTAGTGCCAGGAGTAATCAGGAACACCACTACAGGGGCGGCACCAGACGTAGTATAAGCAGCCATAGTAGTACCAGGAGTAATCAGGGACACCACTACAGGGGCAGCACCAGGCGTAGTATAAGCAGCCATAGCAGTGCCAGGAGTAATCAGGGGCACCACTACAGGAGCGGCACCATACATAGTATAAGCAGCCATAGTAGTACCAGGAGTAATCAGGGACACCACTACAGGGGCGGCACCAGACGTAGTATAAGCAGCCATAGTAGCACCAGGAGTAATCAGGGACACCACTACAGGGGCGGCACCAGGCGTAGTATAAGCAGCCATAGTAGTACCAGGAGTAATCAGGGACACCACTACAGGTGCGGTACCAGACGTAGTATAAGCAGCCATACTAGTACCAGGAGTAATCAGGGACACCACTACAGGGGCGGGACCAGACGTAGTATAAGCAGCCATACTAGTACCAGGAGTAATCAGGGACACCACTACAGGTGCGGTACCAGACGTAGTATAAGCAGCCATAGTAGCACCAGGAGTAATCAGGGGCACCACTACAGGGGCAGCACCAGACGTAGTATAAGCAGCCATACTAGTACCAGGAGTAATCAGGGACACCACTACAGGGGCAGCACCAGGCGTAGTATAAGCAGCCATGGTTGTACCAGGAGTAATCAGGGACACCCCTACAGGGGCGGCACCAGACGTAGTATAATCAGCCATAGTAGTACCAGGAGTAATCAGGGACACCCCTACAGGAGCGGCACCAGACGTAGTATAAGCAGCCATAGTAGTACTAGGAGTAATCAGGGACACCACTACAGGGGCAGCACCAGTCGTAGTATAAGCAGCCATAGTAGTGCCAGGAGTAATCAGGGACACCACTACAGGGGCGGCACCAGATATAGCATAAGCAGCCATAGTAGTACTAGGAGTAATCAGGGACACCACTACAGGGGCGGCACCAGACGTAGTATAAGCATCCATAGTAGTACCAGGAGTAATCAGGAACACCACTACTGGGGCTGCACCAGATGTAGTATAAGCAGCCATAGTAGTACCAGGAGTAATCAGGGACACCACTACAGGGTCGGCACCAGACGTAGTATAAGCAGCCATAGTAGTGCCAGGAGTAATCAGGGACACCACTACAGGGGCGCCACCAGGCGTAGTGTAAGCAGCCATAGTAGTGCCACGAGTAATCAGGGGCACCACTACAGGGTCGGCATCAGACGTAGTATAAGCAGCTATAGTAGTACTAGGAGTAATCAGGGGCACCACTAAAAGGGCGGCACCAGACGTAGTATAAGCAGCTATAGTAGTACTAGGAGTAATCAGGGGCACCACTACAAGGGCGGCACCAGATATAGTATAAGCAGCCATAGTAGTACCAGGAGTAATCAGGGACACCACTACAGGGGCGGCACCAGACGTAGTATAAGCAGCCATAGTAGTGCTAGGAGTAATCATGGACACCACTACAGGGGCGGCACCAGATATAGTATAAGCAGCCATAGTAGTACTAGGAGAAATCAGGGACACCACTACAGGGGCGGCACCAGGCGTAGTATAAGCAGCCATAGTAGTACCAGGAGAAATCAGGGACACCACTACAGGGGCGGCACCAGACGTAGTATAAGCAGCCATAGTAGTACCAGGAGTAATCAGGGACACCACTACAGGGGCGGCACCATACGTAGTATTAGCAGCCTTAGTAGTACCAGGAGTAATCAGGGACACCACTACAGGGGTGGCACCAGGCGTAGTATAAGCAGCCATAGTAGTACCAGGAGTAATCAGGGACACCACTACAGGGGCAGCACCAGGCGTAGTATAAGCAGCCATAGTAGTGCCAGGAGTAATCAGGAACACCACTACAGGGGCGGCACCAGACGTAGTATAAGCAGCCATAGTAGTACCAGGAGTAATCAGGGACACCACTACAGGGGCAGCACCAGGCGTAGTATAAGCAGCCATAGCAGTGCCAGGAGTAATCAGGGGCACCACTACAGGAGCGGCACCATACATAGTATAAGCAGCCATAGTAGCACCAGGAGCAATCAGGGGCACCACTACAGGGGCGGGACCAGACGTAGTATAAGCAGCCATACTAGTACCAGGAGTAATCAGGGACATCACTACAGGTGCGGTACCAGACGTAGTATAAGCAGCCATAGTAGTACCAAGAGTAATCAGGGACACCACTACAGGGGCGGCACCAGACGTAGTATAAGCAGCCATAGTAGCACCAGGAGCAATCAGGGGCACCACTACAGGGGCGGGACCAGACGTAGTATAAGCAGCCATACTAGTACCAGGAGTAATCAGGGACATCACTACAGGTGCGGTACCAGACGTAGTATAAGCAGCCATAGTAGTACCAAGAGTAATCAGGGACACCACTACAGGGGCAGCACCAGGCGTAGTATAAGCAGCCATAGTTGTACCAGGAGTAATCAGGGACACCCCTACAGGGGCGGCACCAGACGTAGTATAATCAGCCATAGTAGTACCAGGAGTAATCAGGGACACCACTACAGGGGCAGCACCAGTCGTAGTATAAGCAGCCATAGTAGTACCAGGAGTAATCAGGGACACCACTACAGGGGCGGCACCAGATATAGTATAAGCAGCCATAGTAGTACCAGGAGTAATCAGGGACACCACTACAGGAGCGGCACCAGACGTAGTATAAGCATCCATAGTAGTACCAGGAGTAATCAGGAACACCACTACAGGGGCTGCACCAGATGTAGTATAAGCAGCCATAGTAGTACCAGGAGTAATCAGGGACACCACTACAGGGGCGGCACCAGATATAGTATAAGCAGCCATAGTAGTACCAGGAGTAATCAGAGACACCACTACAGGGGCGGCACCAGACGTAGTATTAGCAGCCATAGTAGTATCAGGAGTAATCAGGGAAACCACTACAGGGGTAGCACCAGACGTAGTATAAGCAGCCATAGTAGTGCCAGGAGTAATCAGGGACACCACTACAGGGGCGTCACCAGGCGTAGTATAAGCAGCCATAGTAGTGCCACGAGTAATCAGGGGCACCACTACAGGGTCGGCATCAGACGTAGTATAAGCAGCCATAGTAGTAGGAGGAGTAATCAGGGACACCACTACAGGGGCGGCACCAGACGTAGTATAAGCAGCCATAGTAGTACTAGGAGTAATCAGGGACACCACTAAAGGGGCGGCACCAGACGTAGTATAAGCAGCTATAGTAGTACCAGGAGTAATCAGGGGCACCACTACAAGGGCGGCACCAGATATAGTATAAGCAGCCATAGTTGTACCAGGAGTAATCAGGGACACCACTACAGGGGCGGCACCAGACGTAATATAAGCAGCCATAGTAGTGCTAGGAGTAATCAGGGACACTACTACAGGGGCGGCACCAGATATAGTATAAGCAGCCATAGTAGTACTAGGAGTAATCAGGGACACCACTACAAGGGCGGCACCAGATATAGTATAAGCAGCCATAGTAGTACCAGGAGTAATCAGGGACACCACTACAGTGGCGGCACCAGACGTAGTATAAGCAGCCATAGTAGTGCCAGGAGTAATCAGGGGCACCACTACAGGGGCGGCACCAGATATAGTATAAGCAGCCATAGTAGTACCAGGAGTAATCAGGGACACCACTACAGGGGCAGCACCAGACGTAGTATAGGCAGCCATAGTAGTACCAGGAGTAATCAGAGACACCACTACAGGGGCGGCACCAGACGTAGTATAAGCAGCCATAGTAGTACTAGGAGTAATCAGGGGCACCACTACAAGGGCGGCACCAGATATAGTATAAGCAGCCATAGTAGTACCAGGAGTAATCAGGGACACCACTACAGGGGCGGCACCAGACGTAGTATAAGCAGCCATAGTAGTGCCAGGAGTAATCAGGGGCACCACTACAAGGGCGGCACCAGATATAGTATAAGCAGCCATAGTAGTACCAGGAATAATCAGGGGCACCACTACAGGGGCGGCACCAGGCGTAGTATAAGCAGCCATGGTAGTGCCAGGAGTAATCAGGGGCACCACTACAAGGGCGGCACCAGATATAGTATAAGCAGCCATAGTAGTACCAGGAATAATCAGGGGCACCACTACAGGGGCGGCACCAGGCGTAGTATAAGCAGCCATAGTAGTACCAGGAGTAATCAGGGGCACCACTACAAGGGCGGCACCAGATATAGTATAAGCAGCCATAGTAGTACCAGGAGTAATCAGGGACACCACTACAGGGGCGGCACCAGACGTAGTATAAGCAGCCATAGTAGTACTAGGAGTAATCAGGGACACCACTACAGGGGCGGCACCAGACGTAGTATAAGCAGCCATAGTAGTACCAGGAATAATCAGGGGCACCACTACAGGGGCGGCACCAGACGTAGTATAAGCAGCCATAGTAGGATCAGGAGTAATCAGAGACACCACTAAAGGGGTGGCACCAGACGTAGTATAAGCAGCCATAGTAGTGCCAGGAGTAATCAGGGGCACCACTACAGCGGCGGCACCAGGCGTAGTATATGCAGCCATAGTAGTGCCAGGAGTAATCAGGAACACCACTACAGGGGTGGCACCAGACGTAGTATAAGCAGCCATAGTAGGATCAGGAGTAATCAGAGACACCACTAAAGGGGCGGCACCAGATATAGTATAAGCAGCCATAGTAGTACCAGGAGTAATCAGGGGCACCACTACAGGGGCGGCACCAGGCGTAGTATAAGCAGCCATAGTAGTACCAGGAGTAATCAGTGGGAGCTCTACAGTGGTGGCACCAGACGCAGTATAAGCATAGATAGCCGATACAACTATATAGCGCTCTGCATAGAGACTGGGGTGCCAAGGCAGCAGCTGGCTACTTTATTCATTTAGCTCATTGGCCATTAGACTGGCACTGAACGCGCTGCTCCAAGAGGAAATGATGCTGCCGCTGGAGCTTCTGAATCATTTGAGAGGACAGGGGTCTCCAAAATCTTGTGCCCCCATTGAATTTGCCCCCCTGGGCAGCTGCCTTAGCTTTTCCAATGAGTATTATTGATAGGTTAGACATAGTTGTACTAAAATTAAGTTGCACTAGTAGGGGAACATTAGTAGTTGAGACGGTAGTAATACTGCATGCCTGGGTCTGGTTCTAAGTCCTCCTGACCCTACCTGAGTGTTGTAGAGAGGTCACAGCTGAGACCACCCGAGTGCTATAGTGATGTCCCAGGGTGTCACATTTTATCCTTCATCTGCTACGCTGTGCCCAAATCAAGATGGTGGAGCAGAATTTGGAGCAGTTTTATCCCACATCTATCATAGTAAACAGTTTAGCATTTTTTTTCGCTACCTCCAAAAGACCCTAAAGTCCTGACCTATCCTTATAAATGATAACAATGATTGGGTCAGTGAGGATGTCTGCTTATTTCTGAGAACGCGGAACCACAACTCGCTAGTGACCTCCTAGCTCTTGTCTCGAATTTGCAGGAAGCCAAAGTCCAAACAGGCACAATAAATGAGCAGAATCCTTCCTTCTGAGGACTCATGTGACCGGGGAGATTATGAGTCCATGACACAGAACATCTGGGCCTGTCATTCTTTACTTAGCTTTGTAAAAGGGTGAGATTTGTACAGATTAATCACTGACAGCCGAGACCCCCACAATTAGAATCAAGGGAAGTAAAAAAAAACCCTTGCAGTATCAGCCTCTTTTCTCTCTCATGTGGGGGCAGCCGAGGGTCTCAGCAGAGTCTTCTGGTCATAGGGGGGGTGGGTTGGTTGTGTTGGAGGGGGGGCATAAGGCAGCAATGTCACTCATTCAGTGATTATGGTCTCACTGCTCGAAGGAGCAGCTCCACATCTGACCCAAGACCGTAAACAGGCTGGTGACGTTCTGGTGGATTCGGCCCGTCCATACATTATCAGCTGGGCCTCAAGTGTCTGAAGAACAAGATGTCAATATTGTGGAGGAGAATTAAAATACTGAAGGATTAAAAGGAGTCTGGAAGGGAGATACGTGAATCAGGCACGGACTGAAGGGCCTGAAAGAGACAAGGAAGTCTGAAGAAGGACAATATGGAGTGGGTCAAACAGAACTTGGTAGGATAGAGGAGCCTGGAGTGGTGCAGAGGGGTCTGGAGGGGAAAAAGGAGTCTGGAGGGGAAAGAGGAGTCCGAAGAGGATGGAGGGGACTGAAAGGGATGGCGAGGTCTGGAGGAGAAAGAAGAATATGGAGTGGTGCAGAGGAGTGAGGTGGTAACAGAGGAATCATGACCGCGTATCGCCAAACTGGGTCTTCTCCGTACCCCATCTTCCTAATTCCCCCCGTACCCAGTACACCATTCTCCCCTCCTTCTGTTAAACCTTAAATTAACACACAACACGTAAATTTCTTTGGATAATTTGGCCACAGCGGCCATTTTATTAAAACAAACATTAACATGAATAACAACATATACTGTATATACCATATGCAAAAAACCTTGAGGGGAGGGTTCGTGGGGTAATAAATCTGGCTCAAAAATAGGCATAAAGCCACCACCAAAACTTGAAAAACCAAACACTTCTTTACCCTCAGCCGTAACCACCAGCTCAAGGGCACCATGTAACCCATTTCGGGCAAACCAAAACCCCAAAGCTCCCGAGGTAAACTCCCCGTCCAGAGCCCGTAAACAAAAGCCAGATCAAACCCCGTAAAACGTCATCACCACCTCCAAGAACCCCACCCCCCGCCACACACGAACAGCCCTGACCACCTCAGGCTCGTGAGTGCCCCACCACCACCAAAGCTCTTTCAACTCCTTCCTGTAGCCCGAGCGCCCATAAATCCATACCAACATCATTAAGGTGCACTCCATCATTCCTCCAAAAATTGCCAACCCCAGCCTCCAGCTCCAAATGTCTCACGGCAATACCCCCGTTCCGAGACACAAAACCCGCCACCGCCCTATTCAGTTTTACCCGGGCTCGATTAATCCCATTATGTGAACGTGCATCCCGCCACTTACGCCGTGGCACAATGTCCGACCAAACGGTCAGAACACCAGGAAAAGCTACCCACAACCTTAAAAAATCAAAACGTATGTATCTAATCAATTCCCTAACTGGCCTCATACCCAAATCATTTCCTCCAAGGTGAACCACCAAAGTGTCCGGGGAGCGATCAAGTCTGGCGGCATTGGAGACTTCCGCCAACAACCTCTGCCATAACATACCCCGAAAGCCCAACCATCTAATAACCACCGAATCCCGTGCAAAGCCTAATTGCCTACCATTTGGCCTGGCATCCGCCCGAAGCGCACCCCAGTGAACAAATGAATGTCCGATAATCCAGGCCAGGAGGGAGGATCGACCTAAAAAACATAACAATGATTAACACCAATACAAATCTTGCCACCATCCCCCCCAGACTCAATGCCTAACATAAGACAGATAACGATTCGAGCTCCATCTGCCTATTCTCTTAATCACATCCGAGCCCAAACCCAGATCATCAGCCTCGGACGCAGCACCAATTCGAAATGAGTGCGACCCGAAATTCCTCGGGTCAACACCCAGCAATCCCAAACCCCTCTTCAATAGAGCCATGAATTGGAAGCGTGACAAGAATTCCCCGTTCTGGTGTCGTAACAAAGGGCCCGCCCTCAGCGGCCACAGACGCCAATAAGACTCCAAACAGTGCTGCGGGCACATCCCGCTACCTCCAACTCTTCCCAGCACCACTCGCTTACCCTTACCGAGCTGATCAGTCTTAGAACGCCTGATCCAAAAAACAATGCCCCCTGCCCAAAAGTCAACATCCTCCGCTAACAGACCACCCGCCTTATCTTTATTCGGGGAAACCAACTCTCCCAAGCGCAAAGCCCCAAAGAAAGCTAGAGAAAAGGCTAACCGAAACAATAAAACTTCGAACTGAGAACTACAAATACCGCCTAAAGCCTCCCCAAGCCGTTCCAGCATCCCAAAAGAAATCGGCCTGCGTTTATCAAAAGACACATTGCCTTTCCTGAAACCCTTCAACGCCTGTCTTATCAAAAAATCTTTTGTCACGTCAGCTGAACCTTGCAAACGAAAACCAAAAGCCAGACCCGCAATAACTTTATTCAACCTTGACACAGACCATCCCCATTCAGCCGCCTTACCCATCAATGCCAGCAAAGCCATAGTCCTATCTCCGTCAGACTCAACCGGGCCGCATTGGACCAACCAACCTTCCCACCTCTCCCATGCCGCTTCGTAATCCGACCACGTCCGTCTCGACAATGAGGCCTGTATTAAACGACCTCCCCGTCCGCAACAATCTGCCACAGATGCGAAGGACATTCCGCTCCTGTAGGTTCTGAATCTGGCGCCAGTTCCCGGAATCGATCCCACTGCAAACGAGATAAAGCATCTGCTATAGTGTTTTGGACACCTGGAACGTGCACTGCCGAAATCCACGAGTTCAATTCCAAACACCTTAACACCAATTCCCTAACCAACCTGATAACGGGGGGAGAAGAAGAAGATAAACTGTTGATAACTGACACGACACTCAAGTTATCGCAATGAAACCGTACCCGGCGATCCTTAAACATGTCGCCCCAAATAAACGCTGCCACCACAATTGGGAACAACTCCAACAATGCCAAATTTTTGGTAAGCCCGTTTTGCCGCCACTCTTCCGGCTACACTCCGACACTCCATTTGCCTCCGCAGTAGGCCCCATAACCGACTCCCCCTGCTGCGTCCGTATAAATTTCACAATCGAAAGCATTCAAATCCTCCTGCTGAATCAACGCCCTGCCATTGTAATTCTCCAAGAAACGCTGCCAAACCAACAGGTCCTCCCTGTGCTCCCTGCTCAGGCGTATGAAATGATGAGCTGCACGGACACCCGCCGTAGCCCTGGACAACCTTCGGCAGAAAATCCGGCCCATGGGCATGATACGGCACGCAAAATTCAGGCGACCTAGCAACGCCTGCAACTCCTTTAACGTCACTTTCCTCAACTTTCCGATTCTGGATACCTCCTGCTTCAGCAACAACAATTTGTCCTCGGGCAACCTGCACTCCATCTTACTAGAATCAATAAGAATCCCGAGAAAACTTAAAACCGTACATGGACCCTCTGTTTTCTCCTGCACCAAAGGGACCCCGAAATGCCCGGCCACCCATTCCATGGTGGCCAAAAAATTGCCGCACACCGCCGAGTCTGGAGGACCAACAAACAAAAAATCATCCAAGTAATGAATGACCGAAGGAACATCAGAAACGTCTCTAACCACCCATTCCAGAAAGGTACTGAAAGTTTCAAACAACGAGCAAGAAATCGAACAGCCCATCGGCAAACACCTATCCAAATAAAAACCTCCATTCCAAAAGCAACCTAGCAACGGAATGCTCTCCGGATGCACCGGCAGAAGCCAAAAGGCAGACTCGATGTCTGTCTTTGCCATCAAGGCCCCCGCTCCGTACATACGAACCCACTCCACTGCCGCATCGAACGACATGTACACAACCAAACATAATTCCTCTGCAATGCCATCGTTAACAGAACAACCTTTTGGGTACGACAGATGCTGAATTAATCGAAACTTGTTCGGCTCCTTCTTGGGCACCACTCCCAACGGAGAAACAATCACCCCTTCCATAGGCAGCGAACCAAACGGGCACGCCATTCTCCCTAACTCCACCTCTTTTGCTAACTTACACGAAACAACATCCGCATGCAAACTTGCTGACCTCAGATTCTTTGTCGAAAAAGGGACCGCATGATTCGGGCGAGGAATCCTAAAACCTTCAGCAAAACCATCCCTAATAATCACCGCCTTCGCCCGATCCGGGTATCTACTTAGATAAGGGGCCATCTTTTGAAGCCTCACCGGCGTCAACCCCATGACCGCTACTCACCCCTGGCTTGCCCCTTGCTTTTCTGAAACATTTTGAAGCCCCGTGTGAGGCTCCGCTACAATGGGAGCATACGTGCTTAAACCTACAGGTATTGCCATACTTGCACTGGCCGTCATTGAACTGCCAGCACGTGCCCGTTTTTTCTTTAGCCCCCTGTGACCCCTGTCCTCCTCCACCCCCTTGTCCTGACTGCTGACTATTACCCCCACCACCCCCTGGAAAGGACTGCCCGTACCGCACAGGGGCCATCACCTTCAGCCACAATCCAATATCCTTTTGATCCCATTTTATTTCAGGCCTCACCGCCTTCCGCTGCCTAAATTGTTCATCGTACCGCAGCCAAGCCTGGCCTCCATACGTACGATGTGCCTCCCCAATAGAATCAAAATAACAGAAAAGACCCGAGCAATTCTCCGGGAATTTTTCTCCTATCACACTGGCCAAGATAGCAAAAGCCTGCTGCCAATTTACAAACGTTTGCGGAATCAATCACCAACGCCTTTTTTCCTCCTCCTCCTTTTTGCTATCATCCTTCTTCCCTTTGTCCAAATTAAATTTCTCCAAAGGGAGGAGGGAGAAAATCTCCACAAATTCGTCCTTCCAAATCTTCTCCTTCACCTCCTTCTTTAGATGGGCACCGAGGGGACCCTCAAAGCACACATAAACTTCCCCTTTTGCCCGATCGTCCAGCTTCACCTCATCCTTCTTACCCGTCTCCGTTTGAACCGAGACTGACACCCCAGCTGCCTGATCCGACGCAGCAGCCCCAGACCCCACTAAAACATCAGGGACCCCTCCCCCGGCTACGTTACCAGAATCTACCAACCAAGCCCCAGCGGGTGACCCTCCCACACTGCTTGCTGCCCCCGCATCCAATCTCCTCAAAATGTGCGACATACCCGCCAAAAGCTCTCTAACTCCAGGAAAACCTGAACCGGCCTCCCCTACCCCCTCCGCTAACCCCGCCGAACCCGGCACCGAAATAGGAATAGACATATACTCACGAGGCTGCGCAGGTGCTGTGTCCCCACCAGCCGCGTCTCCGGAATCCTGCTGCTCGCCGTCGTCTGGATGCTCGCTCCCGGATCCGGGGTCGTCGCTGCCACTGAGGTGCCCCAGGCCCGCGCCCCTGGCCTCCACGTCACCAGGGGGGACCGAGACTGGTGATACACTCCTGTCGCTGGACCTCCTGGCGGATCTTGACCTGACGGCTGTTTGTAATCCACCTCGGCCTCCTGGCCTACTTGACCGCCCGGCACCTGCCCCACGACCACCGCGTCCCGGGCCCAGCTGAACCGCCGATGCCAGCCTGCCCGTCGCCCTACTCTGTCGTCCGGTGCCTCTGCCAGGCCCACCTGGGGAAGGTGAGCCCGCCGCTGCCACCGCTGCTCCGGAACTCCCCATCACCGCTGGCGTCGCTGGACTCCTGGCTCCTCCTGCTGTTGCCGCTGTAATCCGGCTGCTCCTGGCGCCGCTGGGGGGCGCCGCACATCCACTTCGATCCCGAACTAGGCCGCACTTCCTGTGCGGCCCTCACCGCTGTCGTCGCTGGGCTCCCGGCTCCTCCTGCTGCTGCCGCCGCTGTCCGCGCTGTGGTCCGGCTGCTCCTGGCACCGCTAGAGGGCGCCGCACTACCGCTCGCTCCCGGACTAGGCCGCACTTCCGGTGCGGCCCTGACTTCCGTTGCGGCCCTGGCATCGGGCCGCGCCTGGCTGTTCCCCGCTCCACGCCGCCGACTCGCGCCGACAGAGCCGCCGGGTGGATTCCTGCCGGAGGGGGGAGCGGGCTGGATGGTCGCGCCGCGTCCCGCAGCCACCGCAGGGTCCCGGAGGGGCTCCGCGGCCTGCGCCTGCCGCGCGGTGCTATTTCGGGGGACAACCTTTCTGGGGGCCGGGTCCTCCTGGTCCTGCTGCCCCGGCTCCCGCAGTCGCCCAGCAGTCTGGTGAGCTGCTCCTCCAGCCATCCATCGCTCCTGGACCTGGATTCCCTGCGCAGCTGCTCCACGAGGCTGTCTATGGAGG
The DNA here is from genome assembly GCF_032444005.1 of Ranitomeya imitator. Lineage (NCBI taxonomy): Eukaryota > Metazoa > Chordata > Amphibia > Anura > Dendrobatidae > Ranitomeya > Ranitomeya imitator. The sequence goes on along the minus strand of NC_091284.1, from coordinate 840,054,933 downwards.
CCATGGTGAGTAGCTGCACACGTCTTCTCTCCTCTTGATTCACCTCACAAGTGATCCTTCCCGCACTTTTTCCGCCCCCGCCTCCTTCTTCCACTAAAAACACCCCCCTACTCAAAATTCCCACCAATCCCCTTGCGATCCTTGTTTATATTCAAACGAACTCCAAACCCCCTTCTCGGCCACGCAGTCATGTGGGGGCTTCCATCTAGCTACGCCCATTACAGCCCCCCCCCTCTGGAGTGGACTGAGGGGCCTGAAAGAGACAAGGAGGTTTGAAGGAGGACAATATGGAGTGGGACAAACAGAACTTGGTAGTAGGGTTGAGCGAAACGGGTCGAACATTTTCAAAAGTCGCCGACTTTTGGCTAAGTCGGGGTTTCATGAAACCCGATCCGACCCCTGTGCGGGGTCGGCCATGCGGTACGCGACTTTCGCGCCAAAGTCGCGTTTCAATGACGCGAAAAGCGCCATTTCTCAGCCAATGAAGGTAAACGCAGAGTGTGGGCAGCGTGATGACATAGGTCCTGGTCCCCACCATCTTAGAGAAGGGCATTGCAGTGATTGGCTTGCTGTCTGCGACGTCACAGGGGCTATAAAGAGGCGTTCCCGCCGACCGCCATCTTACTGCTGCTGATCTGAGCTTAGGGAGAGGTTGCTGCCGCTTTGTCAGAAGCAGGGATAGCGTTAGGCAGGGTCCATTAACCACAAAACCGCTTGTGCTGCAGCGATTTGCACTGTCCAACACCACCTTCGGTGTGCAGGGACAGTGGAATTTTTTTTTTTTTTTTTTTTCCCCTCAGCGCTGTAGCTCATTGGGCTGCCCTAGAAGGCTCCCTGATAGCTGCATTGCTGTGTGTACGCCGCTGTGCAAACCAACTGCTTTTTTCAAAGCACAAATCCTCTTGTTCCTTCCTTTCTGCACAGCTATCTTTTTTGTTTGTCCACACTTTTTATTTCATTTGTGCATCAGTCCACTCCTTATTGCTGCCTGCCATACCTGGCTGAGATTACTGCAGGCAGGGAGATAGTAGCTGCCTGCCATACCTGGCTGAGATTACTGCAGGCAGGGAGATAGTAATTGTAGGACATTCCCTGTTTTTTTTTTTTTTTTTTTTTTGGTGGGAGATTAAGATTGGCAATTTGGCATTTCTGCTAGAGTGCCATCCCTGTGTGTGCCATCTCTCTCACATAGTGGGCCATAGAAAGCCTTTTCATTTTTCTGTATTTTTTTTTGTGGGGTGTATAAATTCTCCCTGATAAAAATACAGTGGGAGATTAATATTGGCCTTTGGGCTTGTGTGCCAGTCCTGAGTGTGCCATCTCTCTCACAAATAGTGGGCCATAGAAAGCCTATTTTATTTTTTTTTGGGTTTTATAAATTCTCCCTGAAAAAAAGGGAGATTAATATTGGCCTCTGGGCTTCTGTGCCAGTCCTGAGCGTGCCATCTGTGCCAGTCCTGAGCGTCCCATCTCTCTCACAAATAGTGGGCCATAGAAAGCCTATTTAATTTTTTTTTTGGTTTTATAAATTTTCCCTGAAAAAAGGGAGATTAATATTGGCCTCTGGGCTTGTGTGCCAGTTGTGAGCGTGCCATCTGTGCCAGTCCTGAGCGTGCCATCTCTCTCACAAATAGTGGGCCATAGAAAGCCTATTTAATTTTTTTTTTGGTTTTATAAATTTTCCCTGAAAAAAGGGAGATTAATATTGGCCTCTGGGCTTGTGTGCCAGTTGTGAGCGTGCCATCTGTGCCAGTCCTGAGCGTGCCATCTCTCTCACAAATAGTGGGCCATAGAAAGCCTATTTAAATATTTTTTTGGTTTTATAAATTCTCCCAGAAAAAAAGGGAGATTAATATTGGCCTCTGGGCTTCTGTGCCAGTTGTGAGCGTGCCATCTGTGCCAGTCCTGAGCGTGCCATCTCTCTCACAAATAGTGGGCCATAGAAAGCCTATTTAAATATTTTTTTGGTTTTATAAATTCTCCCAGAAAAAAAGGGAGATTAATATTGGCCTCTGGGCTTCTGTGCCAGTCCTGAGCGTGCCATCTGTGCCAGTCCTGAGCGTCCCATCTCTCTCACAAATAGTGGGCCATAGAAAGCCTATTTTATTTTTTTTTTGGGTTTCAGAAATTCTCCCTGGAAAAAAAAAGGGAGATTAATATTGCCCTTTGGGCTTGTGTGCCAGTACTAAGCGTTCCATCTCTCTCTCTCTCTCAGTCAGTGGGCCATAGAACGCATATTTTTGGTTTTATTTGTTTTCTAAATTCTCCCTGAAAAAATCATTTTATTTTATTTGGTTTCTAAATTCTTCCTGATAAAATCATATTTTTTTTATTATTTTTATTTCTAAAGTCTCCCTGAAAAAAAAAAAAAAAAAAAACAACCAAAAAAACAGTGGGAGATTAATATTGGCCTTTCTGCTTGTGTGCCAGTCTTGACTCCTGGGTGTGCCATCTCTCTCTCTCTCTCTCTCTCTCTCTCTCTCTCTCTCTCTCTCTCTCCAATTGTGGTCCATAGAAAGCCTATATTTTTTTTCCTTGATTTGGGTTCTAAAATCTACCAGAGAAAATAACTACATCAATCATTGGTAGAAAAATATTGGCCTCTGGGTTTGTGTGCCACTCCTGACTCCTGTGTGCGTCATCTCTCAGTCAGTGGGCCATAGAACGCCTATTTTTGGTTTTATTTGTTTTCTAAATTCTCCCTGAAAAAATCATTTTATTTTATTTGGTTTCTAAATTCTTCCTGATAAAATCATATTTTTTTTATTATTTTTTTTTCTAAAGTCTCCCTGAAAAAAAAAAAAAAAAACAGTGGGAGATTAATATTGGCCTTTCTGCTTGTGTGCCAGTCTTGACTCCTGGGTGCGTCATCTCTCAGTCAGTGGGCCATAGAACGCCTATTTTTGGTTTTATTTGTTTTATAAATTCTCCCTGAAAAAATCATTTTATTTTATTTGGTTTCTAAATTCTTCCTGATAAAATCATATTTTTTTTATTATTTTTTTTTCTAAAGTCTCCCTGAAAAAAAAAAAAAAAAAACAACCAAAAAAAACAGTGGGAGATTAATATTGGCCTTTCTGCTTGTGTGCCAGTCTTGACTCCTGGGTGCGTCATCTCTCAGTCAGTGGGCCATAGAACGCCTATTTTTGGTTTTATTTGTTTTCTAAATTCTCCCTGAAAAAATCATTTTATTTTATTTGGTTTCTAAATTCTTCCTGATAAAATCATATTTTTTTTATTATTTTTTTTTCTAAAGTCTCCCTGAAAAAAAAAAAAAAAAAAACAACCAAAAAAAACAGTGGGAGATTAATATTGGCCTTTCTGCTTGTGTGCCAGTCTTGACTCCTGGGTGCGTCATCTCTCAGTCAGTGGGCCATAGAACGCCTATTTTTGGTTTTATTTGTTTTCTAAATTCTCCCTGAAAAAATCATTTTATTTTATTTGGTTTCTAAATTCTTCCTGATAAAATCATATTTTTTTTATTATTTTTTTTTCTAAAGTCTCCCTGAAAAAAAAAAAAAAAAAAACAACCAAAAAAAACAGTGGGAGATTAATATTGGCCTTTCTGCTTGTGTGCCAGTCTTGACTCCTGGGTGTGCCATCTCTCTCTCTCTCTCTCTCCAATTGTGGTCCATAGAAAGCCTACATTTTTTTTCCTTGATTTGGGTTCCAAAATCTACCAGAGAAAATAACTCCATCAATCATTGGTAGAAAAATATTGGCCTCTGGGCTTGTGTGCCACTCCTGATTCCTGTGTGCGTCATCTCTCACTCAGTGGCCCATAGAAAGCATATAGTTTGTTACATTTGTTTTCTAAATTCTCCCTGCAAAAATCTATTTTTTTTTTTTTGGGGGGTTTCTAAAGTGTTCCTGAAAAAAATAAAAATAAAAAAAAAATAATAGTGTGACATTAATATTAACATTTGTGCTTCAGTGACAGTCCTGCGTGTGGGGCATCTCTCTAATTTGCAGCCACCAAAAAAAGAGTGTGTAACATTGGGCCTGATTTTCGCTGTGGTCTCACCAACCTGTAAAGGGGTAGCTAAATCATACAGAAGTTATAGCTCACCGTGTAAGTTGTGTGACTGCAACAAATAACGTTAGTTTGGTTACGTTTTTAAAACAATGAGGAAGTCTAGTGGAAGAGGTCGTGGCCGGGGGCGTTCATTGTCAGCTGGTAATGAGGGTAGTGGTAGTGGTGGAGCATCAGGTGGTCGTGGGGGAAAAAATATTGCACCTAAGTCTGGAGCTGTGGAGCCAGGTTCGTCGTCCGGCTACACAAGGCCTCGAACGCTCCCTTTTCTGGGATTAGGAAAACCGCTTTTAAAGCCGGAGCAGCAAGAGCAAGTTTTGGCTTATCTTGCTGACTCAGCCTCTAGCTCTTTTGCCTCATCTCGTGAAACTGGTAAAAGTAAAAGCAGCGCGTCGTTAGTGGATGTTCACGGTCAGGGACAAGTCACTTCCTTGTCCTCTTCAGCAAAAACAACAACAGAGAAGAATGCAGCAGGCGACACAACGGGTTACTCCATGGAGCTCTTTACACATACCGTCCCTGGCTTAGAAAGTGAAGCAGTTAACAGTCCATGCCCATTACAAATTGAATCTGACATGGAGTGCACTGACGCACAGCCACAGCCAGACTACTATGCTGGTCCTTTGACTCAGACCACAACATTGCCCTCGCAGGGTGCTGATCAAGAATCAGACCCTGATGAGACTATGTTGCCCCATCACGAACGCTATACCACCGAACGACACGGTGACACAGACGAAGTTGCGCAGGAGGTACAAGAAGAGTTATTAGATGACCCAGTTCTTGACCCCGATTGGCAGCCATTGGGGGAACAGGGTGCAGGCGGCAGCAGTTCTGAAGCAGAGGAGGAGGAGGGGCCGCAGCAGGCATCAACATCGCCACAGGTTCCATCTGCCGGGCCCGTATCTTGCCCAAAACGCGTGGCAAAGCCAAAACCTGGTGGAGGACAGCGTGGCCATCCGGTTAAAGCTCAGTCTGCAATGCCTGAAAAGGTATCCGATGCTAGAAAGAGTGCAGTCTGGCATTTTTTTAAACAACATCCAATTGATCAGCGCAAAGTCATCTGTCAAAAATGTTCTACTTCCTTAAGCAGAGGTCAGAATCTGAAAAGTCTCAATACTAGTTGCATGCATAGACATTTAACCACCATGCATTTGAAAGCTTGGACTAACTACCAAACGTCCCTTAAGGTTGTTGCACCCTCGGCCAATGAAGCTAGTCATCAACGCAACATCCCTTCCGGCAGTGTAGGACCACCATTTAGCGCACCACCTGCTGTATCTGTGCAGGTATCTTTGCCAGGCCAAAGCAGTCAGGGTCAGGGAATCACCAGTTTCGTAGTAGGAAACACTGCATCTAGGGCACCGGCGGCAACAATACCATCTCCCACCGTCTCTCAGTCTGCCATGTCCACCGGCACCCCCGCTAGTTCCACGATCTCCAGCTCTCCAGTCCAGCTCACCCTACATGAGACTATGGTTAGAAAAAGGAAATACTTAGCCTCGCATCCGCGTACACAGGGTTTGAACGCCCACATAGCTAGACTAATCTCGTTAGAGATGATGCCCTACCGGTTAGTTGAAAGCGAAGCTTTCAAAGACCTGATGGACTACGCTGTACCACGCTACGAGCTACCCAGTCGACACTTTTTTTCCAGAAAAGCCATCCCAGCCCTCCACCAGCATGTTAAAGAGCGCATCGTCCATGCACTCAGGCAATCTGTGAGCACAAAGGTGCACCTGACAACAGATGCATGGACCAGTAGGCATGGCCAGGGACGTTACGTGTCCATCACGGCACACTGGGTAAATGTGGTGGATTCAGGGTCCACAGGGGACAGCAAGTTTGGGACAGTTCTGCCTAGCCCACGGTCTAGTAAACAGTTGTCTGTAGCCGTTCGCACCCCCTCCTCCTCCTCCTCCTCGTCCTCCTGCAGAAGCAAGAGCTCGTCCACAGACCGCAGTCGCACAAACACTCCATCCGCACCTGCCACTGTTGCACACCAGGTCTCCCATTATGGGGCAGCTACTGGCATACGTCAGCAGGCTGTATTGGCTATGAAGTGTTTGGGCGACAATAGACACACCGCGGAAGTTCTGTCCGAGTTCTTGCAGCAAGAAACGCAGTCGTGGCTGGGCACTGTAGATCTTGAGGCAGGCAAGGTAGTGAGTGATAACGGAAGGAATTTCATGGCTGCCATCTCCCTTTCCCAACTGAAACACATTCCTTGCCTGGCTCACACCTTAAACCTGGTGGTGCAGTGCTTCCTGAAAAGTTATCCGGGGTTATCCGACCTGCTCCTCAAAGTGCGTGGACTTTGCGCACATATCCGCCGTTCGCCTGTACACTCCAGCCGTATGCAGACCTATCAGCGTTCTTTGAACCTTCCCCAGCATCGCCTAATCATAGACGTTGCAACAAGGTGGAACTCAACACTGCACATGCTTCAGAGACTGTGCGAACAGAGGCGGGCTGTTATGTTTTTGTGGGAGGATACACATACACGGGCAGGCAGTAGGATGGCAGACATGGAGTTGTCAGGTGTGCAGTGGTCGAAGATTCAAGACATGTGTCAAGTCCTTCAGTGTTTTGAGGAATGCACACGGCTGGTTAGTGCAGACAACGCCATAATAAGCATGAGCATCCCCCTAATGCGTCTGCTGATGCAAAGTTTGACGCACATAAAGGATCAGGCGTCTGCACCAGAGGAAGAGGAAAGCCTTGATGACAGTCAGCGATTGTCTGGTCAGGGCAGTGTACATGACGAGGTACCGGGCGAAGAGGAGGTGGAGGATGAGGAGGATGATGGGGATGAGTATATTTTTAATGAGGAAGCTTTCCCGGGGGCACGGGAAATTGGTGGCGTGGCAAGGCCGGGTTCTGGTTTTTTGAGGGACACAAGTGACGTAGATTTGCCTGCAACTGCCCCTCAACCAAGCACAACCGCAGATTTGACAACGGGAACTTTGGCCCACATGGCGGATTATGCCTTGCGTATCCTCAAAAGGGACACACGCATTACAAAAATGATGAACGATGACGATTACTGGTTGGCCTGCCTCCTTGATCCTCGCTATAAAGGCAAATTGCAAAATATTATGCCACATGAGAACTTGGAACTAATATTAGCAACAAAACAATCAACTCTTGTTGACCGTTTGCTTCTGGCATTCCCTGCACACAGCGCCCGTGATCGTTCTCACACGAGCTCCAGGGGCCAGCAGACCAGAGGTGTTAGAGGGGCAGAAATCAGAAGTGGCGTTGGACAGAGGGGTTTTCTGACCAGGTTGTGGAGTGATTTTTCTATGACCGCAGACAGGACAGGTACTGCAGCATCAATTCAAAGTGACAGGAGACAACATTTGTCCAGTATGGTTACAAACTATTTTTCATCCCTTATCGACGTTCTCCCTCAACCGTCATTCCCATTTGATTACTGGGCATCCAAATTAGACACCTGGCCAGAATTGGCAGAATATGCATTGCAGGAGCTTGCTTGCCCGGCAGCTAGTGTCCTATCAGAAAGAGTATTCAGTGCTGCAGGTTCAATACTAACAGAAAAAAGGACTCGTCTGGCTACCCAAAATGTAGATGATCTAACCTTCATTAAAATGAACCACAACTGGATTTCAAAATCTTTTGCCCCACCCTGCCCGGCTGACACCTAGCTTTCCTATGAAAAGGTCTTGCCTGTGGACTATTCTGAATGACTTTTCCAATCTCGTAATTTTCTTCACCTGATTGTCCAGCATACGACATGTTTCCACCTCACGAAATGGCCAAACTCCCCACACGGGGCCGTGCTATCGCCACTTTGCGCTTGGACCCTTGAGAGTGCTGTTTGTCTGAAGAGGTGGGTGTGGCCGCTTTTGGTCGACGGCACTGCCACTGGGTCCCTCATAGTACAATAAAGTGTCTCTGGCGGTGGTGGTGCGCACCCAACGTCAGACACACCGTTGTAATATGAGGGGCCCTGTGCCTGTACCGCCGGCCACAAGACAGTTCCCCCCCCCAGCTCAAACAGTGCTCTACCACTAGCAAAATTATCTCTCACAGCTTCACCAATGTGTAGTCTAGCCGCTGACATCCTTCAATGCCTGGCACTGACAATACCATTGTTTTGACATTTTTGTTATGTTAGGCCTTCGAAGCCTGTCTGCGGTCCCTTCTTTCTACAACTACTACACTGACCAGGCCACTGCTGGCCGTGTTACCCTGGAACCAATTTAAAAGTGCCTACAGTCAGCCCAATTTTGTTATGTTAGGCCTTCGAAGACTGTCTGCCGTCACTCCTTCCACTAGACTTCCACTGACCATACACTGCTGCCCATGTACCCCTGGAACCAATTTAAAGTGCCTACAGCCAGCCCAATTTTGTTATGTTAGGCCTTCGAAGCCTGTCTGCGGTCACTCCTTCCACTAGACTTCCACTGACCAGACCACTGCTGCCCGTGTACCCCTGGAACCAATTTAAAAGTGCCTACAGCCATGTGTTATTATTTTAGGCCTTCGATGCCTGTCTGCGGTCACTCCTTCCACTAGGCCTCCACTGACCACACCACTGCTGTCCGTGTACCCCTGGAACCAATTTAAAATTGCCTACAGCCATGTGTTATTATTTTAGGCCTTCGATGCCTGTCTGCGGTCACTCCTTCCACTAGGCCTCCACTGACCACACCACTGCTGTCCGTGTACCCCTGGAACCAATTTAAAATTGCCTACAGCCATGTGTTATTATTTTAGGCCTTCGATGCCTGTCTGCGGTCACTCCTTCCACTAGGCCTCCACTGACCACACCACTGCTGCCCGTGTACCCCTGGAACCAATTTAAAATTGCCTACAGCCAGCCCAATTTTTTTATTTTAGGCCTTCGATGCCTGTCTGCGGTCCATTCTTTCAACTACTACTACACTGACCAGGTCACTGCTGCCCGTGTACCCCTGGAACCAATTTAAAATTGCCTACAGCCAGCCCAATTTTTTTATTTTAGGCCTTCGATGCCTGTCTGCGGTCCATTCTTTCAACTACTACTACACTGACCAGGTCACTGCTGCCCGTGTACCCCTGGAACCAATTTAAAATTGCCTACAGCCATGTGTTATTATTTTAGGCCTTCGATGCCTGTCTGCGGTCACTCCTTCCACTAGGCCTCCACTGACCACACCACTGCTGTCCGTGTACCCCTGGAACCAATTTAAAATTGCCTACAGCCATGTGTTATTATTTTAGGCCTTCGATGCCTGTCTGCGGTCACTCCTTCCACTAGGCCTCCACTGACCACACCACTGCTGTCCGTGTACCCCTGGAACCAATTTAAAATTGCCTACAGCCATGTGTTATTATTTTAGGCCTTCGATGCCTGTCTGCGGTCCATTCTTTCAACTACTACTACACTGACCAGGGCACTGCTGGCCGTGTACCCCTGGAACCAACATCAGAAAATATAAAAATAAGTATTTTGCTTATAAAAAAGAAAATACTGGTGAGATATCAAATGCAGACATTTTAACATTAAAAACAAACACACAACTCTAATCTGGTACAGTACTAAAAATGGCCACCAGCTACAATTACTTTCTCCTGCAAGTAGTTAACTGAAAGTTTTTTTAAATTGAAAACACACATATGGCATCCACCGAGTGTTGTCCTGTCGCGTCTTCTTTATATTATTGCCGAGAAGATGCAAAATAATGAAAATAATAAAATCATTAATTACCAAAATAATAGAGAAAGTCAACACCACATTGCAAATAAACATTCATTCCAAATAAAGAAGCAGGGCGCGTCCGAGGGTGAGTATATACCTAATAAGAATATAATCACCCTCGGACGCGCAATGCTTATTTCCAACAGCCTTCCTTCCTAAGAATCAGCCCTTCCGTCGTGTAGAGAGACGTTGTGTTACACTCCAAGGTGTTCCCCAGGTTGCCTTTCCTGAGCTTCGATCTTCCGGCTCTCGTTTAGTAGTTCTTGGAAACTACTCTGCATTAGGCCTTCAAATTGGGTATGGGGTGTAGAGAGATGGTGTGTTCCACTCCAAGGTGTTCCCCAGGTTGCCTTTCCTGAGCTTCGATCTTCCGGCTCTCGTTTAGTAGTTGTTGGAAACTACGCTGCATTAGGCCTTCAAATTGGGTATGGGGTGTAGCGAGAGGGTGTGTTACACTCCAAGGTGTTCCCCAGGTTGCCTTTCCTGAGCTTCGATCTTCCGGCTCTCGTTTAGTAGTTCTTGGAAACTACACTGCATTAGGCCTTCAAATTGGGTATGGGGTGTAGAGAGAGGGTGTGTTACACTCCAAGGTGTTCCCCAGGTTGCCTTTCCTGAGCTTCGATCTTCCGGCTCTCGTTTAGTAGTTGTTGGAAACTACGCTGCATTAGGCCTTCAAATTGGGTATGGGGTGTAGCGAGAGGGTGTGTTACACTCCAAGGTGTTCCCCAGGTTGCCTTTCCTGAGCTTCGATCTTCCGGCTCTCGTTTAGTAGTTCTTGGAAACTACACTGCATTAGGCCTTCAAATTGGGTATGGGGTGTAGAGAGAGGGTGTGTTACACTCTAAGGTGTTCCCCAGGTTTCCTTGCCATTGCTTCGGTCTTCCGACTCTCGTTTAGTAGTTGTAGAAAAGTACACTGCATTAGGCCATACAAAATGGGTATGGGGTGGAGAGAGATGGTGTGTTACACTCCAAGGTGTTCCCCAGGTTGCCTTTCCTGAGCTTCTATCTTCAGGCTCTCATTAAATTGTGGTTAAATGGAACAACTGCATTTGGCGTACTAGTTGGTTTGGGGCCTACTATCGGTGTCTGCCACTCCTTGCTGTTCTCCTCCACTGAACAAAGCTGTGCCGCCTGTTTACTACGGTTGCCAATTTTGAACTGCATTTCGACTACTTACTGATTTGGCCCTACTCTCTGTGTCAGCCTCTCATTCCAGTTGTCCTCCACTGCAATGCCCCCTGGTTATTCCTGTGTTACCAATTTTGAACTGCATTTAGCCCACTTTCTTCTTTGGGCCTATATCTGTGTTTCCACTTCATCGTGCCCATTGCCCAGCCAGTGATAGATGAGTCTGCTGGTACATTGACCCATAACGCAACATTCCCCGTGCACGCTACACAACAACATTGTGACCCTGCTGAAAGTCAGGTTGCTCTTCCCGCATACCATACCACCTTACACGGGGACAAAGAGGAAGGTGCAGATGAAAGTGCAGGTTCCTTCATCAGGTGGGGGGAGGAATACTAGTTGGCGACGTCACTGGCACAGGGCCTCTCATAGTACGCAAAAGTGTTGCTGCCGGTGGGAGGCGCCCCCGCCGTGCAAACACACCGCTGTACTTTGAGGGGCCCTGTGCCAGTGCCAATGCCAACGAGTGGGCCCCCCCTGCTTGCTCAGGTTCACAGCACTTGCAAAGTTGAAATACTTACCTCTCCCTGCTCCACTGCCGTGACGTGGTCCAGATTTCCTGGGCCCACTAATTACTTGAACCAGCCCTACCCCCCACAACTTTAGCCAAATGACCCCCAATTTCAAATGCCTTCCAATTATTATAAGGTAAATTACGCTTGACAAGCTTCATTAAGAAGAATGGATGGTTTTGACATTAAAATGGCCACTCTAGGTGTTTTCCTGGCCCCCACTCACTGCCGACTATGCTGCCCCATTGACTTGCATTGGGTTTCGTGTTTCGGTCGATCCCGACTTTACGTCATAATCGGCCGATTTCACTCGACCCGACTTTGGACATAGTCGGGTTTCGCAAAACCCGGCTCGACTCTAAAAAGGTCAAGGTCGCTCAACTCTACTTGGTAGGATAGAGGAGCCTGATGTGGAAAGAGGATTCCGAAGAGGATGGAGGGGACTGAAAGGGATGGCGAGGTCTGGAGGAGAAAGAAGAATATGGAGTGGTGCAGAGGAGTGAGGAGGTAACAGAGGAATCAGGAGTGGACTGAGGGGCCTGAAAGAGACAAGGAGGTCTGAAGGAGGACAATATGGAGTGGGACAAACAGATTTCAGTAGAATGTAGGAGTCTGGAGGGGAAAGAGGATTCCGAAGAGGATGGAGTGGTCTGAAAAGGAAAGCAAGATCTTGAGGAGACAGAAGAATATGGAGTGGTGCAGAGGACTCAGGAGGGGACAGAGATCAATAGATGACGAGCTGGTGCTGTAACATAAGGTGTGGTCTCATATCATTGATCAGTGATGTCATCACCGGGTGTCAGGGCTCACAACCTCGTAGACATTATGTACAGGCTGGTAGTCAGCAGTAATAGACATGTCATGTCCCAATGCTTTGGAACACGCCATGGACCGCACATCCAAAAATCACACATTGATCTATTGCGGCTCAGCAAAAATGTACAAAACTGAACACGAGGTTCTTAGTTTCCCGTTCTGATCAGACTGTATGAAGTCACTGCCACGTAGCGCTGAACCCATCAGTGGGACCCTAACTTCTTAGAACCTTAAGGGTGCGGCACCGTGCACCAACCACGGCCGTGGTGACAGTGATGTGATAGCGATTTCACGCAGTCGTATCACAATGGTGACTAAGAACCTCGTGTTCAGTTTTGTACATTTTCTCCAGATTTAGATCCGGCCGGCCCACGTCTTCTCTACAGCACTGCCTTAGACATATCGTGTGATCACCGTGTGGTTGTCTCTGGGATGTACAGTTGGGTGGAGATCTTGGCTTTCTCTACAGCAGCATGTGCACACTGTGCCCGCCGGCGGTGGTGTGTGGGTGATGAGGGCTCTTGGCTGGCGCTCAGCTGGCACAGGGTCAGTTTCCTCCTTGTGATCGGCTGTAATGTCCGTTCCCATCAGTTAATATTCAGCTGCTTCCTCTTTCTCTATCTCTGAGCTCCGCACATCTCACATCTATTGTTCTCCGTACAGACCCTTCAGCCTCCGCAGTCTCGGGCCGAGCTCTTCGTCTCATCGGTCACTGTGGATCCTGGACCTGACATCTCGGAGGTTTGATGTCCAACGTCTTCAGTAATTTCTTATCCAGACGACCGAAGATCTACTCAACACCTGGGCGAAATGTCTGAAAAACACGGGTGACCGAATGTGGAGGAAATAGCGTAGCGGAGAGGTGACGGAGGCGGACAGGAACCCAAAAAGTAAATAGGTGAGAAGTAACGAGAAAGGCTTATAAAAACTGTCGCACCTATATTGTACACAGAGGATGCCCAGCTTATATCGGCTGTACATACTGTATATAATTATATACAGGAGATACCTAGGTTATAACGGCTATAAATATATAGTTATATACAGGGGATGCCCAGGTTATACGGGCTGTACATACAGTATATAATTATATACATGAGATGCCCAGGTTATACCGGCTGTACGTATATCATTACATACAGGAGATGTCCAGGTTATACCAGCTGTACATATATCATTATATATTGGAAATTCCTAGGTTATACCAGCTGTACATACATCATTATATACAGGAGATTCCCAGGTTATACCGGCTGAACATATATAATTATATAATGGAAATGCCTAGGTTATATCAGCTGTACATAATTAATTATATCATGGAGATGCCCAGGTTATATCAGCTGTACATATATAAGTACATGATACTAGTGTATCAGTTTGTTTACACCAGTGATGGACAATTTTCCCCACCAGTCCTCGGTTTGGTTTATGACATGTCATCATTATCGGTAATGCCTTCTTTGGTTCCTAACATTATACAATGTTACAGAGGATCCTACTGACCATCAGATCCTTCTCTACTCATCTGTTTTGGACCTTATTTTCTCATTGCAGAAGATGCATCGGCTATAACCTCACCCAGGACATGTCGCCCATTGCTCAGGTCAACTGCAGCAACTCCAGTGATTTCCTCCTTAGTGGGATCCCGTCTTTTGACGACTACAACTTCTGGATGGGCTTTCCTCTCATCTCTATGTACCTTGTTGCAGTTATGGGGAATGTCTCAATTCTTTACATCATCAAGGTGGATCCGGAGCTTCATGAACCCATGTACATCTTCCTCTTCATGTTGTCAATGATAGACCTGTTGACAGCCACTACAACCATGCCGAGAATGCTGGGGATCTTCTGGATGGACAACAGAGTGATTGCCTTCGATATGTGTCTTACCCAGATGTTTTTCATCCATTTCTTGTCTGCACTGGAGTCGGGAATCTTGGTGGCTATGGCTGTAGATCGCTATGTGGCTATCTGTCACCCTCTACGATACTCGTCTATTTTAACTCTTGAGAAAATTGGTAAGATGTCGGCAATGATTGTGGGAAGAGGGACTCTGGTTATGGTTCCCATCCCTTTCATCATCAAGAGGCTTCCACAGTGGAAGGGTAACCTCCTGACTCACTCCTTCTGCCTGCACCAAGAAGTGATGAACCTGGCTTGTGGAGACATCAGGGTCAATGTTATCTATGGGCTCTTCGTCATCCTCTCCGTCATGGGCATAGACTCGCTCTTCATCTCCTTTTCGTACTTTCTGATCATTAAGGCGGTGCTAGGGCTGATAGAAGAAGACAGCACAAAGGCTTTCAGCACGTGTGCTGCCCACATATGTGCCGTCCTCGTGTACTACATCCCCTTAATCGGACTGTCTGTCGTACACAGGTTCAAATCCAACACAACTCCTGCCCTCCATATTCTCTTTGGGAATGTATATCTTTTGCTCCCACCTGTGATTAACCCCTTAATTTATGGGATTAAAACCAAGCAGATCCGCAACAGACTTAAGAAAATTTATAGTAAAATTATCCATCAGGAAAAAAATGCCATGATCATCTGATGTAAGCATGGCCGAACCTTGATCATGGACCTCCTTGGAAGATGTACTGACATCGAGAGGTGGACAATAATCCTGGTGATCATTTAAGATGTTTGAGATGTTATTATAGCCCATTAATAATGGGTCAGGAAAGGGAGACTCTTCCAAAAAATGGCACTAATTACCTCCATAGAATGTTCAAAAGAGAGTAAAGTCCCACCACCTTCAATAAGTGTCACCCAACCCTCATCATCTGTTAGGGGAAAGTCAGAAGACCCATATGAAGTATGTTTAGCCAGTTCCACCAAAATCGTCAGGCTTGGCCAACTTTGCTTTTATTTGTGAGGGCACCTTAAGTCACAAACATCATTGATCACCTGCAGGGTCTTCAGTGAGGCTTGGTGGGACTAGAGGTCTTGTCATTTAAAATGAAACAGACAATTTATTCTTTATTTTGTAAGAAATTTTGTAGCTATTGAATTTGCATCTCAAGGTCAAAATATTATGACAGAAGATTCAATTTCTTACATCACTCCCAAGTTTCCCTGACTTCTAAGTTTATAGGGCATATTATTAAGTTTACCTAACCTTCTTACCTTGGGGACATTCACTTCCTCCATCTATTACAGATGAATATGGAAAAGGTGGCTTTGTATGCTGAAGACCCTCTTTGATAAAGAGTGGGTCGTCAGCATTGTGGGTGCGGTTTTGTTTTCCAGATGGCCACCTCTCCAACGCCGCACTTTGATATAATTATCGGAAACGTTGCTAGTGGAGTCCAAGTAGATCTTGAAGGCTCTAGAGAAGGTGCCCCCTGTTCCCTTCACATTATCTGGTCCAGGTACAGGAGGAATCTTATAAGACGACTTTTAAATCTTACATTTAGGAGTTGCATAAATTTAGTGGGGAGAGTTGTAAATGTGTCAGATGTAGAGGAACCAAGACAATAAAGTGGTGATCTTCTTCTAGTCTGTTATTATCTGTCTCCAATGAGTCTAGAATAACATCAGATCACCATTGTTATAGATCAGGATCTGCTCTTCTTCATCCAATGAGTAGAAACAACTAGCTGGACCACAATGGGGTATTATTCCAAATTACCAGATCTCCGAATCATAGGACACCAGGTAATGCCACGAGCGCAGAGCAGAGAAGACTAAGACATTAGAGGGATCTGCTCAATTACTAGACGTTGGATTGCCCAAGTCCACAGGATCCTTAAAGGATCACCGCTCCAGCACTAATCATCAATGTCTGTGTATATATAGTATATCCTGTGTTATCTACTGTATATAGAGGTCAATGTACAGGAGGAGGAGGAGGTGAGCTGTGAGGAACAGGTACATTGGCTCTTGACTGACAGGTAATTAGTATCTTTTTATCTCTACAGAAGGTCCTCATTAATAAGCTGTCCTCCATGACTGGCCCATCTGACACTCGCCCTTTGCATGATGTATAATGGGATGTTATCTCTGAGGGTGCCAGGAGGACAGGAGTGATGGGAGAGTCACATGAAATGTCAGGAGCATGAAGGGGTCTGTAACAATGAGGAATGGTCGGATGATTTTGTGAAGAGGATGAGGCGTCCGCAGTGCACCTTGCAGCTCAGCCGTGGTTTGGGAATTGGAAAACAGAAAAACAAAAATGCATAGAACGTCACCAACATTGTGTCAATGGTGAATGTATATTTAGGAAGGAAACACTCCACAACACTGATACAATGTTTCACTTTATCTTTGGGGGATTTTGTGTCGTGTAGGGTTGAGCGACTTTTGTGTTTATAGGATCGGGTCGGATTTCACGAAACCCGACTTTTTCAAAAGTCGGGTCGAGTGAAATAGGCCAATCCTATAGAGAAGTCGGGGTCGGGGTCGGCCGAAACACGAAACCCAATGCAGTGCATTGGGTTTCTAATGGTTCCCAGGGTCTGAAGGAGAGGAAACTCTCCTTCAGGCCCTGTGATCCATATTAATGTGTAAAATCAAGAATTAAAATAAAAAATATTGCTATACTTACCCTCGGACGCGCCCTGGTTGTAACCGGGAGCCTTCCTTCCTAAGAATCAGCGCTTGAAGGACCTTTCGATGACGTCGCGGCTTGTGATTGGTCGCGTGACGCCCATGTGACCGCTCACGCGAGCAATCACAAGCCGCGACATCATCGAAAGGTCCTTCAAGCGCTGATTCTTAGGAAGGAAGGCTCCCGGTTACAACCAGGGCGCGTCCGAGGGTGAGTATAGCAATATTTTTTATTTTTGTTCTTTATTTTACACTTAAATCTGAATTCCGATACCGATTCCCGACATCTTAAACATATCGGGAATCGGTATCGGAATTCCGATTCCAGTTCAGAAGATCGCCGACTTCATGGCCGACCCCACACAGGGGTCGGGTCGGGTTTCATGAAACCCGACTTTGCCAAAAGTCGGCGACTTCTGAAAATGGCCGACCCGTTTCGCTCAACCCTAGTGTCGTGGAATTAATTAGGGCCCTGAGCCATCATTAATATAACACCAGGGCGACTAATTACTAATACAATGGGGGAAATAAGTATTTGATCCCTTGCTGATTTTGTGAGTTTGCGCACTGACAAAGACAGTCTATAATTTTAAGTGTAGGTTAATTTTAACATTGAGAGATAGAATATCAAAAATAAAATCCAGAAAATCACATTGTATAAATTATATACATTTATTTGCATTTTGCAATGAGAAATAAGTATTTGATCCCTCTGGCAAACAAGGCTTAATACTTGGTGGTAAAACCCTTGTTGGCAAGCCCAGCAGTAAGATGTTTTTTGCAGTTGATGATGAGGTTTGCGCACATGTCGGGAGGAATTTCGGTCCACTCCTCTTTGCAGATAATCTCTGTATCATTAAGATTTTGAGGCTGTCGCTTGGTAATGCACAGCTTCAACTCCCTCCATAAGTTTTCTATGGGATGAAGGTCTGGAGACTGGCTAGGCCACTCCATGACCTTAATGCGCTTCTTCTTGAGCCACTTCTTTGTTGCCTTGACTGTATATTTTGAGTCATTGTCTTGCTGGAAGACCCAGACACGACCCATTTTTAATATCCGGGCGGAGGGAAGGAGGTCGTCACTCAGGACTTTACGGTACATGGCCCCATCCAGATTCCCACTGATGAGGTGAAGTAGTCCTGTGCCCTTAACAGAGAAACACCCCCAAAACATAATATTTCCACCTTCATGATTGACAGTGGGGATGGTGGTGTTCTTTGGGTCACAGGCAGCATTTCTCTTCCTCCAAACACGGCGAGTTGATTTAATGCCAAAGACCTCAATTTTTTTCTCTTCTGACCACAGCACCTTCTCCCAATCTCTCACAGAATCGTCCAGGTGTTCATTGGTAAACTTCAGACGGGCCGCACATGTGCCTTCTTGAGCAGGGGGACCTTGCGGATGCTGCAGGATTTTAAACCTTTACGGTGTAATGTGTTACCAATGGTTTTCTTGGTGACTGTGGTCCCCGCTGCCTTGAGATCATTAACAAGTCCCCCCCCGTGTCGTTTTAGGCTGATCTCTCACCTTCCTCATGATCAAGGATACCCCAGGAGGTGAGATTTTGCATAGTGCCCCAGATCGATGTCGATTGACAGTCATTTTGTATTTCTTCTAATGTCTTACTATTGCACCAACAGTTGTCTCCTTCTCACCCAGCACCTTACTTATGGCTTTGCAGCTCATTCCAGCTTTGTGCAGGTCTATAATCTCTTCCCTGACATCCTTATAAAGCTCTTTGGTCTTGCCCATGTTGTAGAGGTTAGTGTCTGACTGATTGAGTCTGTGGACAGGAGTCTTTTATAAAGGTGACTATGTAAGGGTACCGTCACACAGTGGCATTTTGATCACTACGACGGCACGATCCGTGACGCTCCAGCATCGTAACAATATCGCTCCAGCGTCGTAGACTGCTGTCACACTTTGCAATGTACGACGCTGGAGCGATAATTTCATGACGTATGTGCGATGTAGAAGCTGTTGGTTACTATGCGCACATCGTATACAATATCGTGCACACCTTTGTTACACCATGCGATCATGCCGCCACAGCGGGACCCTAGACGACAAAAGAAAGTTTCAAACGATCTGCTACGACGTACGATTCTCAGCAGGGTCCCTGATCGCAGGAGCGTGTCAGACACAGCGAGATCGCTGGAACGTCACGGATATATCGCTGGAACGTCACAAATCGTGCCGTCGTAGCGATCAAAATGCCACTGTGTGACGGTACCCTAAGACAGCTGTCTTTAATCCAATTATCGAGTTGATTAGGAGCGTCTACTGGTCTGTAGGAGCCAGAACTCTAAATGGTTGGTAGAGGATCAAATACTTATTTCTCACTGTAAAATGCAAATAAATTTATATAATTTATACAATGTGATTTTTTGCATTTATTTTTGATATTCTATCTCTCAATGTTAAAATGAACCTACTCTTAAAATGATAAGACTGTTCATGTCTTTGTCAGTGGGCAAACTTACAAAATCAGCAAGGGATCAAATACTTATTTTCCCCAAAGTATATTCACACTATAATCCGCACATGTTCCCGATATAAGGATCATGTGTCATTAAACTATTACTTTCTTAGAAAAACAAACACAAGCTTCACACCTCTGTGAAATCTCAGTCTCTGCTTGTTTCTACCCCTTTCCTCATGGCAGATGTTCCTTTTCTACTCCTCTTTGTCCCATCCTCCCGGACAGCTGATTGTCTTCTCTACCTTCTTCTTCCATTAAGCTGATATGTTATCCCCAAACCAACCTCTAATCGCAGCTCCTCATCGCCACCTCCCTGTTCCCCAAACCAACCTCTAATCGCAGCTCCTCATCGCCACCTCCCTGTTCCCCAAACCAACCTCTAATCGCAGCTCCTCCTCTCCACCTCCCTGTTCCCCAAACCAACCTCTAATCGGAGCTCCTCATCGCCACCTCCCTGTTCCCCAAACCAACCTTTAATCGCAGCTCCTCATCACCACCTCCCTGTTCCCCAAACCAACCTCTAATCGGAGCTCCTCATCGCCACCTCCCTATTCCCCAAACCAACCTCTAATCGCAACTCCTCATCTCCACCTCCCTGTTCCCCAAACCAACCTCTAATCGGAGCTCCTCATCGCCACCTCCCTGTTCCCCAAACCAACCTCTAATCGCAGCTCCTCATCTCCACCTCCCTGTTCCCCAAACCAACCTCTAATCGCAGCTCCTCATCACCACCTCCCTGTTCCTCAAACCAACCTCTAATCGCAACTCCTCATCTCCACCTCCCTGTTCCCCAAACCAACCTCTAATCGCAGCTCCTCATCGCCACCTCCCTGTTCCCCAAACCAACCTCTAATCGCAGCTCCTCATCTCCACCTCCCTGTTCCCCAAACCAACCTCTAATAGCAGCTCCTCATCTCCACCTCCCTGTTCCCCAAACCAACCTCTAATCGCAGCTCCTCATCTCCACCTCCCTGTTCCCCAAACCAACCTCTAATCGCAGCTCCTCATCGCCACCTCCCTGTTCCCCAAACCAACCTCTAATCGCAACTCCTCATCTCCACCTCCCTGTTCCTCAAACCATCCTCTAATCGCAGCTCCTCATCGCCACCTCCCTGTTCCCCAAACCAACCTCTAATCGCAGCTCCTCATCTCCACCTCCCTGTTCCCCAAACCAACCTCTAATAGCAGCTCCTCATCTCCACCTCCCTGTTCCCCAAACCAACCTCTAATCGCAGCTCCTCATCTCCACCTCCCTGTTCCCCAAACAAACCTCTAATCACAGCTCCTCATCGCCACCTCCCTGTTCCCCAAACCAACCTCTAATCGCAGCTCCTCATCGCCACCTCCCTGTTCCCCATCCTAACCTCTAATCGCAGCTCCTAATCTCCACCTCCCTGTTCCCCAACCTAACCTCTAATCGCAGCTCCTCATCTCCACCTCCCTGTTCCCCAACCTAACCTTTAATTGCAGCTCTGTTATGAAAGGCAATTCAGTACTACAATGGACATAGCGGTCAGAGCACATACAGTGATCTGACAATAACCCAAAATCATAGAACGAGCTCTGAGACGTGGGAACTCTGCAGACTGCAATCCCTAATCCTCTCCAAACAACACTAGAGGCAGCCGTGGATTGCGCCTAACTCTGCCTATGCAACTCGGCACAGCCTGAGAAACTAACTAGCCTGAAGATAGAAAATAAGCCTACCTTGCCGCAGAGAAATACCCCAAAGGAAAAGGCAGCCCCCCACATATAATGACTGTGAGTTAAGATGAAAAGACAAAAGTAGAGATGAAATAGATTCAGCAAAGTGAGGCCCGACTTTCTTAACAGATCGAGGATAGAAAAGGTAACTTTGCGGTCTACACAAAACCCTAAAGAAAACCACGCAAAGGGGGCAAAAAGACCCTCCGTACCGAACTAACGGCACGGAGGTACACCCTTTGCGTCCCAGAGCTTCCAGCAACAAATTAGACAAGCTGGACAGAAAAAATAGCAAACAAATAGCAAAGAAGAACGTAGCTATGCAGAGCAGCAGGCCACAGGAATGATCCAGGGAAAAGCAAGTCCAACACTGGAACATTGACAGGAAGCCAGGATCAAAGCATTAGGTGGAGTTAAGTAGAGAAGCACCTAACGACCTCACCAGATCACCTGAGGGAGGAAACTCAGAAGCCGCAGTACCACTTCCCTCCACCAACAGAAGCTCACAGAGAGAATCAGCCGAAGTACCACTTGTGACCACAGGAGGGAGCTCTGCCACAGAATTCACAACACAGCTCCTCATCTCCACCTCCCTGTTCCCCAACCTAACCTCTAATCGCAGCTCCTCATCTCCACCTCCCTGTTCCCCAAACCAACCTCTAATCGAAGCTTCTCATCCCCACCTCCCTCTTCCCCAAACCAACCTCTAATCACAGCTCCTCATCTCCACCTCCCTGTTCCTCAAACCAACCTCTAATCGCAGCTCCTCATCTCCACCTCCCTGTTCCCCAAACCAACCTCTAATCGCAGCTCCTCATCGCCACCTCCCTGTTCCCCAAACCAACCTCTAATCACAGCTCCTCATCGCCACCTCCCTGTACACAATCATGTTTTTCCACCTCTTCCTCTTGGCAGCTGTTGTTTTTCTTTACCTACTCCATGACAACTGCTCGTCTTACCATCTCCTCCTCCATGAGAGCTGCTACTTCCTGTCTGTCCCCTCCTTCATACCTACCTATCTCTCTATAGAGAGGAAGAGGACTAGAACTCCAGTGTGGCACTACGACATGTTAAGCATTAGTCTCCGCAAGCAGAACCGTTACCACTTGGATCCCGGTCAGATTCCTCATCCCCACCAGATCTCACACTTTGCACTGACGAGGGGCAGTACCCCAAAACACCGTGTCTGCAAATTGAGATTCTGGTTTTGGCTTTTATCCTGAGTCATGTGACAAGGCTCCTTAAAGGGTCAACATTAACTTTAGGATTGCTACTTCCTAAAGGTGGTGCTAGAGTTGTAGTCCTCTCCCTCTCTGAAGAGACAATTTGCTAACTACTACTCCTAATCTTCCTGATTGTTGATCCTCTCACGACTGTTGCCCTCCTCCTTCCTGTTGCTCCTCTCCTTTTTTCTCTTCCTCACTGTTGCCCTCCTCTTTCCTGGATGGTGTTATTCTCATCCTCTCTTCTTCTCTGTTGCACTCCTCTTTTCTGCCAGTTGCGCCTCTCCTCTTTTCTCTTCCTCATTGTTGCACTTCTCTTTCCTGGCTGATGCTCCTCTCCTCTGTTTTCTTCCTCACTGTTGCGCTCCTCTTTTCTAACTTGTACTCCTCTCATCCTCTCTTTCTCACTGTTGCACTCCACTTGTATGGCTTTTACTCCTCTCCTCCTCTCTTCCTCACTGCTGCACTCCTCTTTTCTAACTTGTACTCCTCTCATCCTTTCTTTCTCACTGTTGCACTCCACTTTTATGGCTTTTACTCCTCTCTTCCTCACTGCTGCTCTCCTCTTTTCTGACTGCTACTCCTCTCATCCTCTCTTCTTTACTGTTGCAATCCTCTTTTCTGGCTGCAACTCCTCTCATTTTCTCTTCCTCACTGTTGCATTCCCCTTTCCTGGCTGTTGCTCCTCTCTTTCTCACTGCTGCACTCCTCTTTTCAGGTTGTGGCTCCTCTCCTTCTCTCTTCCTCACTGCTGCACTTCTCTTTTGTGGCTGTTACTCCTCTCTTCCTCACTGTTGCACTCCTCCTTCCTGGCTGATACTCATCTCATCCTTTCTTCCTCACTATTGCACTCCTCTTTTCTGGATGTTACTCCTCCCCTCCTCACTGTTGACCTCCTCTTTCATGGCTGTTACTTCTCTCATCATCTCTTCCTCACTGCTGCACTCCTCTCTCCTTGCTGTTTCTCCTCTAATCCTCACTGTTGCATTCATCTTTCCTCTTCTTGTCCTTTCTTCTTCACTATTGCACTCCTCTTTCTTGGCTGCTGCTCCTCTCCCCGTCACTGCTGCACTCCTCTTTCCTGGCTGGAATTCTTCTCATCCTCTCTTCTTCTCTGTTGCACTCCTCTTTTCTTGCAGTTACTCCTCTCCTGTTTTCTCTTCCTCACTATTGCACCCCTCCTTCCAGGCTGTTACTCCTCTCATCCTCATTGTTACACTTCTCTTTCCTGGCGGTTGCTCCTCTCCTCCCCAGTCTTGCACTCCTCTTTCCTGGCTGTTTCTCCTCTCCTCCTCTCTTCTTCTCTGTTGCACTCCTCACTCCTGGCTGTCACTCCTATGCTCCTCAATGTTGCACTCCTCTATCCTGGCTGGTACTCCTCTCATCCTCTCTTCCTCACTGTTGCCCTCATTTTTTATGGCTGTTGCCCTTCTCCTTTTTTCTCTTCCTCACTGTTGCACTCCTCCTTCCTGGCTGTTACTCCTTTCATCCTCTCTTATTCACTGTTGTACTCCTCACTTCTGGCTGTCACTCCTTTCATCCTCTCTTCTTCACTATTGCACTCCTCTTTCTTGGCTGTTACTTCTCACTTCCTCACTGTTGAACTCCTCCTTCCTGGCTGTTTCTTCTCTCCTCCTCTCTTCCTCACTGTTGCCCTTATCTTTTATGGCTGTTGCTCTTCTCCTTTTTTCTCTTCCTCCCTGTTGCACTCCTCCTTCCTGGCTGTCCCTCACTGTTGCACTCCTCTTTCCTGGCTGTTATTCCTCTCCTCCTCAATGTTGCACTCCTCTTTCCTGGCTAGTACTCCTCTTTTCCTCACTGTTGCACTTCTCTTTCCTGGCTGTTTCTCCTCTCTTCCTCACTGTTGCCCTTATCTTTTATGGCTGTTGCTCTTCTCCTTTTTTCTTTTCCTCACTGTTGCACTCCTCCTTGCTGGCTGGTACTCCTCTCATCCTCTCTTCCTCCCTGTTGCACTCCTCCTTCCTGGCTGTTACTCATCTCATCCTCTCTTCCTCACTGTTGCACTCCTCTTTCCTGGCTGTTATTCCTCTCCTCCTCAATGTTGCACTCCTCTTTCCTGGCTGTTTCTCCTCTCCTCCTCTCTTCCTCACTGTTGCCCTTATCTTTTATGGCTGTTGCTCTTCTCCTTTTTTCTTTTCCTCACTGTTGCACTCCTCCTTCCCGGCTGTTACTCATCTCATCCTCTCTTTCTCACAGTTGCACTCCCTTTTTCCTGGCTGTTACTTCTCTCCTCCCCTCTTGTTCACTGTTGCACTCCTCTTTTCTGGCTGTTACTCCTCTCCTCCTCTCTTCCTCACTGTTGCACTCCTCTTTCCTGGCTGTTATTCCTCTCCTCCTCAATGTTGCACTCCTCTTTCCTGGCTGTTTCTCCTCTCCTCCTCTCTTCCTCACTGTTGCCCTTATCTTTTATGGCTGTTGTTCTTCTCCTTTTTTCTTTTCCTCACTGTTGCACTCCTCCTTTCTGGCTGTTACTCATATCATCCTCTCTTCCTCACTGTTGCACTCCCTTTTTCCTGGCTGTTACTTCTCTCCTCCCCTCTTGTTCACTGTTGCACTCCTCTTTTCTGGCTGTTACTCCTCTCCTCCTCTCTTCCTCACTGTTGCACTCCCTTTTTCCTATCTGTTACTCCTCTCATCCTCTCTTCTTCACTGTTGCACTTCT
Source organism: Ranitomeya imitator (assembly GCF_032444005.1). Lineage (NCBI taxonomy): Eukaryota > Metazoa > Chordata > Amphibia > Anura > Dendrobatidae > Ranitomeya > Ranitomeya imitator. The sequence continues at coordinate 840,030,029 of NC_091284.1, read as the reverse complement.
CTTTCCTAGCTGTGTCTCCTCTCCTCCTCTCTTCCTCACTGTTGCCCTCATCTTTTATGGCTGTTGCTCTTCTCCTTTTTTCTCTTCCTCACTGTTGCACTCCTCCTTCCTGGCTGGTACCCATCTCATCCTCTCTTCCTCACTGTTGTACTCCCTTTTTCCTGGCTATCTCTTATTCACTGATGCACTCCTCTTTTCTGGCTGATACTCCTCTCCTTTTCTCTTTCTCACTGTTGCACTCGTATTTTCCGGTTGTTACTCCTCTCCTCCTCTTTTCTACACTGTTGCAGTCCTCCCTCCTGGCTGTTACTCCTCTCATCCTCGCTTCCTCACTGTTGCACTCCTCCCTCACAGCTGTTACTCATCTTATCCTCTCTTCATAACTGTTGCACTCCTCTTTCCTGTCTATTACTCCTCTCATCATCTCTTCCTTTCTGCTGCACTCCTCTAATCTGCCTATTGCTCCTCTTCTCCTCTCTTCTTTACTGTTGCACTTCTCTTTTTTGGCTGTTACTCCTCTCATACTCTCTTCCTTTCTGCTGCACTCCTCTTTTCTGCCTGTTGCTCCTCTTCTCCTCTCTTCTTCACTGTTGCACTTCTCTTTTCTGGCTGATGCTCCTCTCATCCTCTCTTCCTTTCTGCTGCACTCCTCTTTTCTGCCTATTGCTCCTCTTCTCCTCTCTTCATCACTGTTGCACTCCTCTTTCCTGTCTATTACTCCTCTCATCCTCTCTTCCTTTCTGCTGCACTCCTCTAATCTGCCTATTGCTCCTCTTCTCCTCTCTTCTTTACTGTTGCACTTCTGTTTTCTGGCTGTTACTCCTCTCATACTCTCTTCCTTTCTGCTGCACTCCTCTTTTCTGCCTGTTGCTCCTCTTCTCCTCTCTTCTTCACTGTTGCACTTCTCTTTTCTGGCTGATGCTCCTCTCATCCTCTCTTTCTCACAGTTGCACTCCAAATTCCTGGCTGTTACTTCTCTCCTCCTCTCTTGTTCACTGTTACACTCCTCCTTTCTGGCTGTTACTCCTCTCCTTTTCTCTTTCTCACTGTTGCTCTCCCATTTCCTGGTTGTTGCTCCTCTCCGCCTCTCTTCTTCACTGTTGCACTCCTCTTTCCTGGCTGTTGCTCCTCCAATCCTCTCTTTCTCACAGTTGCACTCCCCTATCCTGGCTGTTACTTCTCTCCTCCTCTCTTGTTCACTGTTACACTCCTCCTTTCTGGCTGTTACTCCTCTACTTTTCTCTTTCTCACTGTTGCTCTCCCATTTCCTGGCTGTTGCTCCTCTCTGCCTCTCTTCTTCACTGTTGCACTCCTCCCTCCTGGCTGTTACCTCATCCTCTCTTCCTCACTGTTGCACTCCTCTTTCCTGGCTGTTACTCCTTTTATGCTCTCTTCCTCACTATTGCACTCCTCTTTCCTGGTTGTTACTCATCTTATCCTCTCTTCTTCACTGTCCCCCTCCTCTTTTCTGGCTATTACTCCTCTTCTTTTATCTTCACTGTTGCACTCCTCCTCTTTTCTGGCTATTACTCCTCTTCTTTTCTCTTCACTGTTGCACTCCTCCCTCCTGGTTGTTACTCCTCTCATCCTCTCTTCCTCCCTGTTGCATTCCTCCTTCCTGGCTGTTACTCCTCTCATCCCCTCTTCCTCACTGTTGCACTTCTCATTCCTGTCTGTTGCTCTACTCCTTCTTACTGTTGCCCTCCTCTTTCTTGGCTATTTCTCCTTCTCTCCTTCATAATTGTGCTTTCTTCCTTCTCTCCACCTGCTGCTGCAACTTTTCTACTTTCAAATTTTCCCATTCTTCTGCTATAGTAGCGTTATGTTCCTCACTTTCCCCCTTAGAGATGTAACAGTCTCCCGTCTTGCGTTGAGCATGTGCATTCAAGACATTCTTTAATCACAATTTGCTTTGCGGTCTCTGCGATCTAAGGTTTTTGTCTGGTTCTCCCTGATAGTTGGAAGTTTTGGAAGGTGCAAAGATGTCTCTATGGTGTGTCCTACAACATTCAGAGGATTAGTCGGCTACTATAAAGCTTTAGTAAAAGACCAAATTGTAATTGGAGCTAAGTTGCGGGTGACCACACTGCTCCTTTTAAATGCGGGAACGTCTCCTGGAAATAGCAGAGCTTGAGAGCAGAGTTCTGAACAAGCGGTCAGGTCTTATTCCAAGCAGTTAGCTGATGATGGATTCCCCTAGGAGCCAGCAAATCTCAGGCTGCAAATTGTACCCAGGTCTGGAAATTTGGAGCACATGGGGTGCGGAGGTTGCACCATTACTCCTAGATGCCAGCACTCAGCTCTAGCCTCAGGCAATATCTTGTTGTCTTCCAGGCCAATGTTTAGTAGCAAATGGAAGCGCACTCCCTCCAACTACTGTGGATCCCAGCACTGGACACCATCGGAGAGAAACTTAGACTCTGGTAGACTGCAAAATCTACGATATGACAGTGTCTGAGACAAGGTCGTAGTGAAAAGTGAACCGATTCGCTTTGAAAAAAACTTAAAATACACATATAATATTCACCACCCCTTTGCCCTCACTAGTCCCTCCATGCAGCTCCCTGTCCCGTTTTGGGTCATCTTCTAGGTACTTCCCATCATCTTTCATCTTCACAACATTCTTCAGCGTCTCCGGGCTGACTAGGCCTTGCAATGTCATGACATCACATGTGGCTAATTTACTGATGCCAGAGAAGCCCAAAACCACCGAAAATGGTAGAGGACAAGAGGCGGCTAGAAGAGGACCAAGGGAGCTTCGCGGAGGGACAGGTGAGAATATTTTTTCTTTATGCAAACCCTACACTTATAATGCTCTGGGATCTTGAGAAACCTCAGACCATAATTGGAGTAATCTCTAGTAGTTTTGGAACGATTTAACCCTCAGATATCTTTCCCATGTGTCCGGGTGCTTATTTTGTAAAGTTTTGGAGTTTTCAGTGACTGTTTACCCCATTCATAGCTTAGTCCTTCCCTCTGTAGGGCATTCTGCTGTTTATATTCTTTGTATCCACATTAGCAGTGTTTTTCTATGGATAATCATTTGTACTATGTTACATCAAATCTGTAGATAAGAGCAGCGTCTACAGCAGCACAGAGTATTTTATGAGAGAGCTGTCCCATCATGTGATGATGGTGAGGTTGGGGTGAGGAGGAGAATGGAGACCCTGGGAATCAATATATTTCAGTCGGGAGGACAAGCTCGTTTGGAGTTTCTGCTGATTCCTTTGGTCACATGCCTGGACTCGTTCCAGAAATCAGGGGATCAGGACCTTGCATGATGACGCCTATAAACACTGCATTGCTTGTGTTTCCTCATTTGCCCTTAATGATGCAGATCCTGTCCCATGTTCTTCTACATGGGAAGCCATAAAAGCAATAAGAGCCAGGAAATCCCCGTGTTCAGGAATAATCTGAGATAAACATCTGCTCTCATGGATGGAGACAGATAAAACCATAAATAAAGAAAGAAGCCAAAACAAAACTCAAGACCTCATTCATCGATAGGCCTTTCAAACAAAGGGAAAAAAGAAATTAGCCAGCTCACCGATGGCGATCACAGGTGCACGGATCTCCGTTGCAGGTAAACGAACAAGTCCTCCGAAGAAAAAAAAGGGATTGAGATCCATCTGATGGCTATGAAAAAGATCGTCAGATCGAAACGCATTGCCGTATAGCCCTTCATGTGCAGGGGCACCTACCAGAGGGAGCTTGGTTATTCCATGTCTTTGGAATTCAATAAAAATTACCGAATTTTAGGAGCTGGATCTCAACCCTTTTTTTCTTCGGAAGACTTGTTCTTTCAAACAAAGGGCCTGGACCAGTCAGAAAGTAGGTTTTAGTCAGGCCATGAGGATGATGGATGCCTTAGTGAGGACATGGGGATAGCGGAGGCTTAATTCAGGACATGAGGATGTTGGAGGTTTCAGTCACGACATGAGGATGATAGATTCTTTAGTCAGGACATTAAAGTAGTGGAGACATCAGTCAGCACATGAGGATGGTGGAGACCTTAGACAGGACATAAGGATTGTGGAGGCTTCAATCAGGATATAATGATGTTGGATGCCTCAATCAGGACATGATGATGCTGAAGACCTCAGTCAGGATATGAGGATGATGGAAGCCTCAGTCATAATATTAGAATGGTGGAGGCCTCCGTCAGGACATGTGGATGGTGGAGGCTTCAGCTGGAACATTGGTATGAGTCTCCTGGAGGCTGTAGCGGAATTATTGATATTTCTGTGGTGGACTGTTAAGGGATGTAACTGATGGTGGTGAAGGCCTCAGCCAGGACATTGATATTAGGGTGGTGTAGTCTTCAATTGAGACCTTGGTATGGAGGCAGTACGACTCTAGTAGAAGAGACTATAGTCCTCAATATCCTCAGAAATAAGAATACATATAATAAATGGGAAATGTTTAAGAACATCCTAAATAGGCACTGTAAGCGGTTTATACCTTAGGTAATAAAACGACAAGAAATAGGAAAAACCCAATGTGGCTAAACAAAGAAGTAAGAGGAGCAATCAGCAGTAAAAAGAAAGCATTTAAACTACTAAAGCCCTGAGGTCAGATATGGAGAGTCGCCAATAAGACATCTCCATTACTAACCCCATAGTCAAACTGTTTGAAAACACAGACAACCAAAAAAAAGTCCTTTAATTGAAAGAATGACACAGCCTACTTTAATAATCTTAATTATACCATACTTACAACCTTGCCCATTCCCCCATGCCCTTATCATCTGCAAAATAGTTAAAAAAAATCAAACAACAGTATTCTTCACTTTTCCGCAGAGATGCTGGTAATCCATTTGTTCCATGACGGGTCAAGCTCTGCTACATGTAGATGGCAGGCTGCATAGTTGCATGATGCGACCATACAGCCTGTCATCCCTCAGAGACACTGAGCATCATGTGACAAGTGTCTCCTTGTGAACTCTTATTACCTATTGGAGGGCACCGCGAGCGTGAGAAAGTTCTCCTTCTCACGGTGCCATCAGACAGGTCCTGCGAGTTCAGAGCCAATGAACTCACTTCACCTTTCTGACATCAGTGTGAGCACAGTGGGAAAATTTGTTTTTAGCCTGGGGTAGGCAGTATCCATGACCCCTTTCTAGGCTATTAATATCAGCCTGTAGCTGTCTGCATATCCTTTGCTGGAAATTAATTATAGGGGAGCCCTTCATTTTTGTTTTAGGGTCACCCATTTTAATAGCCAGTAAAGGCTAAGTATTCAGCTGTTGGCTGATATTAGTAGTCTGGGAAGCTCCATGGGTATTAGCCCCTTCCCAGGTTATAAACATCAACCCCCAGCCATCGGTTTTCCCTCTGCTGGTTATGAAAATTACGCGGGAGCCCACGCCATTTTTTTTAATGAAAAATTATCTTTAATTAAATACATGTACAGTAAGCTGCACACACATTGTACTAATTGTATATGTCACTGACATCTGTATATCTATCCTATGTCTATATATACTATATGTAATCCATCTATTCTATCCTGTCATACTGTGATATTACTGTACATGGCAAATTAATTGCTGGCTTTTCTTCTATCTATGTATCTACCTCATATACAGTATATGTGTGTGTCACTGACATCTATATATCTATGTATTTTATATGTATATACTGCATATAATTGATCTGTTCTATTCTGTCGGCTCCTGCAGTGATTTTACAGAATACGGCACATGAATTGCCAGCTTTTCTTCTATCTATCTATCTATCTATCTATCTACCTATCGTCAGTCTGCCCCGTGTATCACATAAGTGTATCATAGAAATTTGATGCTCAGAATTAAAACCAGAATTAAAACCAGAAGGGAACTGTAGGTAACTGGCCAGTCACTGTAAATAATGTTTCTGTTTGTTTTCACTTTCACCCCTATAATTCTTCACTTTCTGCAAACTTCCCCAATCCCTACTCCTAGTAAAGAACTGTTCATCTCTTCTTCAATCCTCCCCATCCATCTCACCTCCTCCTCAGAACTGTTCCTTAACATACAATCCTCTGTCTCCAAGCACAGATAGCCCCCTCATGCCCTCTCCTGCTCCCACCTGCTAACACTTTCTCTGCTCCTTCTCACTGCTGGTGATATCTCTCCAAATCCTGGTCCTCCTCACCACATCCCCACAGTCAGTTCTACCTCCCATCCACGCTCTATCACAACCTTCCGTAACCTCTCTAACCTTATACCCATTTGCCCAGACCCCGCTCCCCCAGTCCCACTAACAGGAGCACTATGGATTACTCGCTCTGTCTGCAACAAACTTTCCTACATCCATGATCTTTTTATTACTCACAAAGTTTCCTTCCTCGCCATCATCGAAACCTGTCTCACCCCTTCTGACACAGCCTCCCCTGCTGTACCCTCATATGGTGGATTCCACCTTTCTCACACACCCCGCCCCAGCAGCAAGCATGGAGAAGGAGTTGGTTTTCTCCTGCCAGATAACTGCTCCTTAACCCCAATCCCACTGCCACCCTCTGATACCCTCCCTTCCTTTGAGCTGCACTCTGTGCGCATCTACTCCCCCTCCAACTACCAACTGGCTGTCATCTACCGCCCCCCAGGGCTAGCCACCACTTTCTTTGACCACTTCACCACCTGGCTACTTCATTTCCTTTCCGCCAACATCCCCACTATCATCATGAGCGACTTCAACATCCCCATTGATACTTCCCTCTCAGCTGCCACTAAACTTCTATATCTCACTTCCTCCTTCGGCCTCACTCAATGGTCTTCTGCAGCCAATCACAAAGATGATCACACATTGGACCTCATCTTCACCCGCCTATGCTCCCTATCTAACCTCTCTAACTCACCTCTTCCACTCTCTGATCACAACCTTCTCACATTCTCTTCCCTCTCCACTCCATGTCTACAATCCCCACCCCACAAACTTTCACACCCTCGCAGAAATCTTACTCTTGATCTACACTCACTCTCTGAATCCCTCCTCTCTCTCACAGACATAAGTTCCCTATACAATGCGGATGACGCTCTATATAACACTACAATAGCTTTAGCTCTTGAATCGGTCGCCCCTCTCACACATACCAAAGCTCGCAAAATCAATAGACAGACCTGGCAAAATCAATAGACAGACCTGGCACACCAGCCTGACCAAAGAACTGAGGCGAGCTTCCAGGGCTGCTGAGCGGAGATGGAAAAGATCCCAACCCAACAAGGACTTCATTGCATTCAAACAGTCCCTCACTACTTTCAAGGCCACACTCGCCACAGCTAAACAAACCTACTTCTCATCTCTCATATCCTCCCTGTCTCACAACCCTAAACAGGTATTCAACACTTTCAATTCTCTCCTCCGTCCCCCAGCACCTCCTCCCTCCTGTTATGTTTGCTAATGACAGGTGTTATGAAGGCAATCCAGAAACACAGTGTGCTTAGCGATCAGAGCGCACACAGTGATCTGACAAATACCCAAAAATACAAGAACGAGCTCTGAGACGTGGAAACTCTGTAGACTGCACACCTGATCCTATCCTAAACACAACTAAAAGCGGCTGTGGATTGCGCCTAACAACTACCTAGGCAACTCGGCACAGCCTAAGAAACTAGCTAGCCTGAAGATAGAAAAATAGGCCTGACTTGCCCCAGAGAAATTCCCCAAAGGAAAAGGCAGCCCCCCACATATAATGACTGTGAGTAAGATGAAAAGACAAAACGTAGGGATGAAATAGATTCAGCAAAGTGGGGCCCGATATTCTAGGACAGAGCGAGGACAGTAAAGCGAACTTTGCAGTCTACAAAAAACCCTAAAGCAAAACCACGCAAAGGGGGCAAAAAAAACCCACCGTGCCGAACTAACGGCACGGCGGTACACCCTTTGCGTCTCAGAGCTTCCAGCAAAACAAAAGACAAGCTGGACAGGAAAAAAGCAACAAAAAAGCAAAAAAGCACTTAGCTATACAGAGCAGCAGGTCACAGGAACAATCAGGAGAAGCTCAGATCCAACACTGAAACATTGACAAGGAGCAAGGATAGCAGCATCAGGCGGAGTTAAGTAATGAAGCAGTTAACGAGCTCACCAGAACACCTGAGGGAGGAAGCTCAGAAGCTGCAGTACCACTTGTGACCACAGGAGTGAATTCAGCCACAGAATTCACAACAGTACCCCCCCCCCTTGAGGAGGGGTCACCGAACCCTCACCAGAGCCCCCAGGCCGACCAGGATGAGCCGCATGAAAGGCACGAACAAGATCGGCAGCATGAACATCAGAGGCAAAAACCCAGGAATTATCTTCCTGAGCATAACCCTTCCATTTAACCAGATACTGGAGTTTCCGTCTAGAAACACGAGAATCCAAAATCTTCTCCACAATATACTCCAATTCCCCCTCCACCAAAACCGGGGCAGGAGGCTCAACAGATGGAACCATAGGTGCCACGTATCTCCGCAACAACGACCTATGGAATACATTATGTATGGAAAAGGAGTCTGGGAGGGTCAAACGAAAAGACACAGGATTGAGAACCTCAGAAATCCTATACGGACCAATAAAACGAGGTTTAAATTTAGGAGAGGAAACCTTCATAGGAATATGACGAGAAGATAACCAAACCAGATCCCCAACACGAAGTCGGGGACCCACACGGCGTCTGCGATTAGCGAAAAGTTGAGCTTTCTCCTGGGACAAGATCAAATTGTCCACTACCTGAGTCCAGATCTGCTGCAACCTATCCACCACAGAATCCACACCAGGACAGTCCGAAGACTCAACCTGTCCTGAAGAGAAACGAGGATGGAACCCAGAATTGCAAAAAAATGGAGAAACCAAGGTAGCCGAGCTGGCCCGATTATTAAGGGCGAACTCAGCCAACGGCAAAAAGGACACCCAATCATCCTGGTCTGCAGAAACAAAACATCTCAGATATGTTTCCAAGGTCTGATTGGTTCGTTCGGTCTGGCCATTAGTCTGAGGATGGAAAGCCGAGGAAAAGGATAGGTCAATGCCCATCCTACCACAAAAGGCTCGCCAAAACCTTGAAACAAACTGGGAACCTCTGTCAGAAACAATATTCTCAGGAATGCCATGCAACCGAACCACATGCTGAAAGAACAAAGGTACCAAATCAGAGGAGGAAGGCAATTTAGCCAAGGGCACCAGATGGACCATTTTAGAAAAGCGATCACAGACCACCCAAATGACTGACATCTTTTGAGAAACGGGAAGGTCAGAAATGAAATCCATCGAAATATGTGTCCAAGGCCTCTTTGGGACCGGCAAGGGCAAAAGCAACCCACTGGCACGAGAACAGCAGGGCTTAGCCCTAGCACAAATCCCACAGGACTGCACAAAAGTACGTACATCCCGTGACAGAGATGGCCACCAGAAGGATCTAGCCACTAACTCTCTGGTACCAAAGATTCCAGGATGACCAGCCAACACCGAACAATGAAGTTCAGAGATAAGTTTATTAGTCCACCTATCAGGGACGAACAGTTTCTCTGCTGGACAACGATCAGGTTTATTCGCCTGAAATTTTTGCAGCACCCGCCGCAAATCAGGGGAGATGGCAGACACAATGACTCCTTCCTTGAGGATACCCGCTGGCTCAGATAAACCCGGAGAGTCGGGCACAAAACTCCTAGACAGAGCATCCGCCTTCACATTTTTAGAGCCCAGAAGGTACGAAATCACAAAGTCGAAGCGGGCAAAAAATAACGACCAACGGGCCTGTCTAGGATTCAAGCGCTTGGCAGACTCGAGATAAGTCAAGTTCTTATGATCAGTCAATACCACCACGCGATGCTTAGCTCCTTCAAGCCAATGACGCCACTCCTCGAATGCCCACTTCATGGCCAGCAACTCTCGATTGCCCACATCATAATTACGCTCAGCGGGCGAAAACTTCCTGGAAAAGAAAGCACATGGTTTCATCACTGAGCAATCAGAACCTCTCTGTGACAAAACCGCCCCTGCTCCAATCTCAGAAGCATCAACCTCGACCTGGAACGGAAGAGAAACATCTGGCTGACACAACACAGGGGCAGAACAAAAACGACGCTTCAACTCCTGAAAAGCTTCCACAGCAGCAGAAGACCAATTAACCAAATCAGCACCCTTCTTGGTCAAATCAGTCAATGGTTTGGCAATGCTAGAAAAATTACAGATGAAGCGACGATAAAAATTAGCAAAGCCCAGGAACTTTTGCAGACTTTTCAGAGATGTCGGCTGAATCCAATCCTGGATGGCTTGGACCTTAACTGGATCCATCTCGATAGTAGAAGGGGTAAAGATGAACCCCAAAAATGAAACTTTCTTCACACCGAAGAGACACTTTGATCCCTTCACAAACAAAGAGTTAGCACGCAGGACCTGAAAAACCATTCTGACCTGCTTCACATGAGACTCCCAATCATCTGAGAAGATCAAAATGTCATCCAAGTAAACAATCAGGAATTTATCCAGATACTCACGGAAGATGTCATGCATAAAAGACTGAAACACAGATGGAGCATTGGCAAGTCCGAACGGCATCACTAGATACTCAAAATGACCCTCGGGCGTATTGAATGCAGTTTTCCATTCATCCCTTCCATTACATCCTTAAGAGCCTCAGAGAGACCCTTTCTGAACAAAGCTGCCAGCGCAGATTCATTCCACTGAGTGAGTACTGACCATTTCCTAAATTTCTGACAATATACTTCTATATCATCCTGACCCTGGCACAAAGCCAGCAAATTTTTCTCAGCCTGATCCACTGAATTAGGCTCATCTTACAGCAATCCGAGCGCCAGGAAAAACGCATCGACACTACTCAATGCAGGGTCTCCTGGCGCAAGAGAAAATGCCCAGTCTTGAGGGTCGCCGCGCAAAAAAGAAATAATAATCAAAACCTGTTGAATAGGATTACCAGAAGAATGAGGTTTCAAGGCCAGAAATAGCTTACAATTATTTTTGAAACTTAGAAACTTAGTTCTATCTCCAAAAAACAAATCAGGAATAGGAATTCTTGGTTCTAACATAGATTTCTGATCAATAGTATCTTGAATTTTTTGTACATTTATAACGAGATTATCCATTGAAGAGCACAGACCCTGAATATCCATGTCCACACCTGTGTCCAGAATCACCCAAATGTCTAGGGGAAAAAAAAAAAAAAAAAGTGAACACAGAGCAGAAAAAAAAAAAAAAATGATGTCAGAACTTTTTCTTTCCCTCTATTGAGAATCATTAGTTTGGCTCCTTGTACTGTTATGTTTGCTAATGACAGGTGTTATGAAGGCAATCCAGAAACACAGTGTGCTTAGCGATCAGAGCGCACACAGTGATCTGACAAATACCCAAAAATACAAGAACGAGCTCTGAGATGTGGAAACTCTGTAGACTGCACACCTGATCCTATCCTAAACACAACTAAAAGCGGCTGTGGATTGCGCCTAACAACTACCTAGGCAACTCGGCACAGCCTAAGAAACTAGCTAGCCTGAAGATAGAAAAATAGGCCTGACTTGCCCCAGAGAAATTCCCCAAAGGAAAAGGCAGCCCCCCACATATAATGACTGTGAGTAAGATGAAAAGACAAAACGTAGGGATGAAATAGATTCAGCAAAGTGGGGCCCGATATTCTAGGACAGAGCGAGGACAGTAAAGCGAACTTTGCAGTCTACAAAAAACCCTAAAGCAAAACCACGCAAAGGGGGCAAAAAAAACCCACCGTGCCGAACTAACGGCACGGCGGTACACCCTTTGCGTCTCAGAGCTTCCAGCAAAACAAAAGGCAAGCTGGACAGAAAAAAAGCAACAAAAAAGCAAAAAGCACTTAGCTATACAGAGCAGCAGGTCACAGGAACAATCAGGAGAAGCTCAGATCCAACACTGAAACATTGACAAGGAGCAAGGATAGCAGCATCAGGCGGAGTTAAGTAGTGAAGCAGTTAACAAGCTCACCAGAACACCTGAGGGAGGAAGCTCAGAAGCTGCAGTACCACTTGTGACCACAGGAGTGAATTCAGCCACAGAATTCACAACACCCTCCCCACTCATCTCAGCTGAAGACTTTGCGTCATTTTTCAAGCAGAAGATTGATAACATTAGAGACAGTTTTGATCGACAACCCCCAGAGCCCTTCCTCCCGACTTCCCAGCCCTCCACCTCCAAAACAACTTCTCCACCATTACAGAAGATCGACTCTCCACTCTACTCTCAAGATCACATCTCACCACTTGTGCACTTGACCCAATCCCATCCCGCTTAATCCCAAACCTCACCACAGTCTTAATTCCAACCATAATCCATCTCTTCAACCTATCAATAACAACTGGTGTTTTCCCCTCAAGCTTTAAACATGCTTCAATCACACCTATCCTCAAAAAGCCCTCTCTTGACCCATCCTTTGTATCTAGCTATCACCCTATATCACTTCTCCCCTATGCCTCAAATCTACTGGAACAACACGTCCATCTTGAACTGTCCTCCCATCTGTCTTCCTGCTCCCTCTTTGACCGCTTACAATCAGGCTTCTGGTCACACCATTCCACTGAAACTGCCCTAACTAAGGTCACCAATGACCTATTAACCGCCAAGAGCAAGCGACACTACTCTATCTTCCTCCTCCTGCACCTGTCCTCTGCCTTTGACACAGTGGACCATTCCCTATTATTACAGACCCTCTCATCCCTTGGCATCACAGACTTGGCCCTATCCTGGATCTCATCATACCTAACAGACCGGACATTCAGCGTCTTCCACTCGCACACCACCTCCTCACCTCACCCCCTATCTGTCGGACGAGTCTCGCAAGGTTCAGTCCTAGGGCCTCTGCTCTTCTTCATCTATGCCTTTGGCCTTGAACAGCTCATAGAGTCCCATGGTTTTCAGTATCATCTCTATGCCAACGACACACAAATCTACATCTCTGGACCAAATATCACCTCCCTACTAACCAAAATCCCACAATGTCTGTCTCCTATTTCATCCTTCTTGTCCCCTAGATTTCTAAAACTTAGTAACATAGTAACATAGTTAGTAAGGCCGAAAAAAGACATTTGTCCATCCAGTTCAGCCTATATTCCATCATAATAAATCCCCAGATCTACGTCCTTCTACAGAACCTAATAATTGTATGATACAATATTGTTCTGCTCCAGGAAGACATCCAGGCCTCTCTTGAACCCCTCGACTGAGTTCGCCATCACCACCTCCTCAGGCAAGCAATTCATAGTAACATAGTTAGTAAGGCCGAAAAAAGACAAAATAACTTAATATGGACAAAAACTTAATATGGACAAAACAGAATTCATCATTTTTCCCCCATCTCACTTGACTCCCTCAACAGACCTATCCATTAAAGTAAATGTCTACCCACTCTCCCCAGACCCACAAGCTCGCTGCCTCAGGGTAATCTCTCCTTCGATCCACATATCCAAGTGATTTGCCCCCCATGTCCGTGGGGTACTCGGTACCGGATCCGGTACTTAAAAAAGAAGTCACGGTGGCTGAAACCCGGTCCATGGCCCTGGGCGCCAAAGTAAAAGGGATAGGTCTTTAAAAGGGGTTTTGAATAAAGTTTGTGTTTGTGAACCACCTGTGGTATTCAGTCAGTGAGGACCGACGCTGCTTAAAGGGGTCTGCTGGGGTGATGTTATGGCAGCTAGATGGTATAACCTCTCACAGGTGAAGTAGGTCCCCAGGGCTTCCGGTGTATAGATTAGGATGGTGAGTGGTGCAGTAAAGAACGGAGGACACAGGTGTGCAGTCTCTTTACCCGGTTTACTAGAGACACTTCAGGTATCCAAAGTCCAGGGCACCAGATCACAGGTACAGGCAGGGTCCGGCCAGCTTGGAAGCGAATTCAGAGTCCCCTTTACCAGGTGGAGATGAAAACCTTCCTACTAGCATGGTGGTGTTATAGTCCCTTACTGCCTATGGCTTCTGGCAGGGTCCTCACAGTTTTCTCTGTCCTTCATAGAAATGGGACACAAACTCGACAGGTGGCTCGAGTCTTTTTATAGGGTCTCTATCACGACCCGGGCTCTATGCGCCACTATGTCTCCTGGGTGTTATGGCAGACAGGTTATGTGTAGTCTGCTATCCTGCCGGTTTCTGCTGTGCCACTTAGAGTCCGACACAACCTCGGTCTTCCAGCTACCGGTATCTGCGCTTTACCAGGGAGGTAGCCCAATCGCAGCTGTCCTCCCCTGTTGTTACTTGCCTGTGCTTCTCTCTTCTGCATGCTCACAAAACGATGTCCTTTCCTGCTGTATATCACTATCCAGGAGCTGCAGCACTTTGTCGTGGCTGCACGGCCCCTCTGCTTCCTTCCCCTCTGTCTCTCTAACAGGAACTAACTCACTTTCCCTCCAAACCAGAATTTATATATAGGGAAACCATCCATAAACTGAATCAGGGCTCCCCCTTCTGGCCTGGAGTGTGAACATGTTGTATGCTTTGGAGTTACCTGATAAAAGAGATCTTCCTTCACTTCCAAGCGTGACATCACTCTACCCATGAGGAAAGCAATGCCACTGTAACAACCAGGACCCTGGGTGTCACACAAGCCCTTTCCACTTCCTGCTTAGGCTGCTTTCACACATCAGGTTTTTGGTTTCAGGCACAATCCGGCAAATTTGCTAAAAAACGGATCCGGTGTAAATTGTGAAAAAACTGATGGAAACTGATGCACCGGATCCGTTTTTTAGCTGGATCCGGCTCTATGTACTGCACATGGTTTTTGAGTTCCTGGTGGGAGGAGAGAGAGAATCAAAAACAAAGCTTCTGGGCATGCTCAGTGTGTAAAAAACGGATTCGGTCGCCGGAAATGTTCTTTCACACATCAGTTCTATGCGCTTATTGCCGGAAACGTCCTTTCAGGCTTTTTCGCCAGACACAAAAAAACGTTGCAGGAGACGTTTTTTGTGTCCGGCAAAAAAGCCTGAAGGGACGGATCTGGCACAAAACGGATGAAACGCATGTCCTTCAGGCACAATCCGGCAGTAATACAACTCTATGGGGAAAAAACGGATCAGGCGTAAGAAAAAAACTGATCCAGATTGTGCCTGAAACTGCCAGATTGTGCCTGAATTCAAAAACCTGATGTGTGAAAGCAGCCTTACTCCAACTCAAAAATATTTCCCAGATCCGCACATTCCTCAACCAAGAATCTGCAAAAACCCTAGTAACATAGTAACATAGTAACATAGTTAGTAAGGCCGAAAAAATACATTTGTCCATCCAGTTCAGCCTATATTCCATCATAATAAATCCCCAGATCTACATCCTTCTACAGAACCTAATTGTATGATACAGTATTGTTCTGCTCCAGGAAGACATCCAGGCCTCTCTTGAACCCCTCGACTGAGTTCGCCATCACCACCTCCTCAGGCAAGCAATTCCAGATTCTCACTGCCCTAACAGTAAAGAATCCTCTTCTATGTTGGTGGAAAAACCTTCTCTCCTCCAGACGCAAAGAATGCCCCCTTGTGCCCGTCACCTTCCTTGGTATAAACAGATCCTCAGCGAGATATTTGTATTGTCCCCTTATATACTTATACATGGTTATTAGATCGCCCCTCAGTCGTCTTTTTTCTAGACTAAATAATCCTAATTTCGCTAATCTATCTGGGTATTGTAGTTCTCCCATCCCCTTTATTAATTTTGTTGCCCTCCTTTATACTCTCTCTAGTTCCATTATATCCTTCCTGAGCACCGGTGCCCAAAACTGGACACAGTACTCCATGTGCGGTCTAACTAGGGATTTGTACAGAGGCAGTATAATGCTCTCATCATGTGTATCCAGACCTCTTTTAATGCACCCCATGATCCTGTTTGCCTTGGCAGCTGCTGCCTGGCACTGGCTGCTCCAGGTAAGTTTATCATTAACTAGGATCCCCAAGTCCTTCTCCCTGTCAGATTTACCCAGTGGTTTCCCGTTCAGTGTGTAATGGTGATATTGATTCCCTCTTCCCATGTGTATAACCTTACATTTATCATTGTTAAACCTCATCTGCCACCTTTCAGCCCAAGTTTCCAACTTATCCAGATCCATCTGTAGCAGAATACTATCTTCTCTTGTATTAACTGCTTTACATAGTTTTGTATCATCTGCAAATATCGATATTTTACTGTGTAAACCTTCTACCAGATCATTAATGAATATGTTGAAGAGAACAGGTCCCAATACTGACCCCTGCGGTACCCCACTGGTCACAGCGACCCAGTTAGAGACTATACCATTTATAACCACCCTCTGCTTTCTATCACTAAGCCAGTTACTAACCCATTTACACACATTTTCCCCCAGACCAAGCATTCTCATTTTGTGTACCAACCTCTTGTGCGGCACGGTATCAAACGCTTTGGAAAAATCGAGATATACCACGTCCAATGACTCACCGTGGTCCAGCCTATAGCTTACCTCTTCATAAAAACTGATTAGATTGGTTTGACAGGAGCGATTTCTCATAAACCCATGCTGATATGGAGTTAAACAGTTATTCTCATTGAGATAATCCAGAATAACATCCCTCAGAAACCCTTCAAATATTTTACCAACAATAGAGGTTAGACTTACTGGCCTATAATTTCCAGGTTCACTTTTAGAGCCCTTTTTGAATATTGGCACCACATTTGCTATGCGCCAGTCCTGCGGAACAGACCCCGTCGCCATAGAGTCACTAAAAATAAGAAATAATGGTTTATCTATTACATTACTTAGTTCTCTTAGTACTCGTGGGTGTATGCCATCCGGACCCGGAGATTTATCTATTTTAATCTTATTTAGCCGGTTTCGCACCTCTTCTTGGGTTAGATTGGTGACCCTTAATATAGGGTTTTCATTGTTTCTTGGGATTTCACCTAGCATTTCATTTTCCACCGTGAATACCGTGGAGAAGAAGGTGTTTAATATGTTAGCCTTTTCCTCGTCATCTACAACCATTCTTTCCTCACTATTTTTTAAGGGGCCTACATTTTCAGTTTTTATTCTTTTACTATTGATATAGTTGAAGAACAGTTTGGGATTAGTTTTACTCTCCTTAGCAATGTGCTTCTCTGTTTCCTTTTTGGCAGCTTTAATTAGTTTTTTAGATAAAGTATTTTTCTCCCTATAGTTTTTTAGAGCTTCAATGGTGCCATCCTGCTTTAGTAGTGCAAATGCTTTCTTTTTACTGTTAATTGCCTGTCTTACTTCTTTGTTTAGCCACATTGGGTTTTTCCTATTTCTAGTCCTTTTATTCCCACAAGGTATAAACCGCTTACACTGCCTATTTAGGATGTTCTTAAACATTTCCCATTTATTATCTGTATTCTCATTTCTGAGGATATTGTCCCAGTCTACCAGATTAAGGGCATCTCTAAGCTGTTCAAACTTTGCCTTCCTAAAGTTCAATGTTTTTGTGACTCCCAGACAAGTCCCCCTAGTGAAAGACAGGTGAAACTGTACAATATTGTGGTCGCTATTTCCTAAATGCCCAACCACCTGCAGATTTGTTATTCTGTCAGGTCTATTAGATAGTATTAGGTCTAAAAGTGCTGCTCCTCTGGTTGGATTCTGCACCAATTGTGAAAGATAATTTTTCTTGGTTATTAGCAGAAACCTGTTGCCTTTATGGGTTTCACAGGTTTCTGTTTCCCAGTTAATATCCGGGTAGTTAAAGTCCCCCATAACCAGGACCTCATTATGGGTTGCAGCTTCATCTATCTGCTTTAGAAGTAGACTTTCCATGCTTTCTGTTATATTTGGGGGTTTGTAACAGACCCCAATGAGAATTTTGTTACCATTTTTCCCTCCATGAATTTCGACCCATATGGACTCGACATCCTCATTCCCTTCGCTAATATCCTCCCTTAAAGTGGACTTTAGACAAGACTTTACATAGAGACAAACCCCTCCTCCTCTCCGATTTTTACGATCCTTTCTAAACAGACTGTAACCCTGTAAGTTAACTGCCCAGTCATAGCTTTCATCTAACCATGTCTCGGTTATTCCCACTATGTCAAAGTTACCTGTAGATATTTCTGCTTCTAGTTCTTCCATCTTGTTTGTCAGGCTTCTGGCGTTTGCGAGCATGCAGTTTAGAGGATTTTGTTTTGTTCCAATCTCCTCACTGTGGATTGTTTTAGAAATGTTCTTACCTCCCTTCTGAGTATGTTTTCCTGGGTCGTCTTTGTTCGAGTCTAATGTTTTTCTTCCCGTCCCCTCTTCTTCTAGTTTAACGCCCTCCTGATGAGTGTAGCGAGTCTTCTGGCGAATGTGTGTTTCCCAGGTTTGTTGAGGTGTAGTCCGTCTCTGGCGAGGAGTCCATCATACCAGTAATTCACACCGTGGTCCAGGAATCCAAATCCTTGTTGTCTGCACCATCGTCTTAGCCAGTTGTTTGCATCAAGGATCCTGTTCCATCTCCTGGTGCCATGCCCGTCTACTGGAAGGATAGAAGAAAAAACTACCTGTGCATCCAGTTCCTTTACTTTCTTCCCCAACTCTTCAAAGTCCTTGCAGATTGTCGGTAGGTCCTTCCTTGCCGTGTCATTGGTGCCAACATGTATCAGAAGAAATGGGTGGACGTCCTTGGAGCTGAAGAGCTTTGGTATCCTATCGGTCACATCCTTGATCATCGCACCTGGAAGGCAGCATACTTCTCTTGCAGTTATGTCCGGTCTGCAGATGGCTGCTTCGGTGCCTCTCAGTAGTGAGTCTCCCACCACCACCACTCTTCGTTGCTTCTTGGCTGTACTTTTTGCTGTCACTTGTTGCTGTGTGCCCTTTTCTTTTTTGCTTGCTGGTATTGCTTCATTTTTAGGTGTGCCATCTTCATCCTCTACAAAGATTTGATATCGGTTCTTCAGTTGTGTGGTTGGTGATTTCTCCATGGTCTTCTTGCTTCTTTTGGTCACATGCTTCCACTCATCTGCTTTTGGAGGTTCTCTGACACTTTTTGCACCTTCTGTGACCAGTAGAGATGCTTCTGTTCTGTCTAGAAATTCTTCATTCTCTTTGATGAGTTTCAAAGTTGCTATTCTTTCTTCCAGACCCCGCACCTTTTCTTCTAAAAGGGCAACTAGTCTACACTTCTGACAGGTGAAATTGGATTCTTCTTCTGGTCGATCTGTGAACATGTAGCACATGCTGCAGCTCACCATGTAGGTTGTCACATCTGCCATGTTGCTCCTAGATCCTGCTGACTTGCTGTGTGTTTTCCTTCTTGTGTAATCTACTCAGCCAAGCTCTCTTGCAATAATGTCCTACAGGCAAAAATTCGCGCGCCGTAAGGCACGCGGTTTGGTGATGCTTTCGAAGCAGCTGGTCCCGGCTGTACCCAACGATCTTCTAGCTTAGGGAGACTTCGCTTCTCCCAGAAGGCACCTGGAATATGCAAATTAGCCTCCTGAAGCTTGAATCCCTGGTTTGGTGATGCTTTCGAAGCAGCTGGTCCCGGCTGTACCCAACGATCTTCTAGCTTAGGGAGACTTCGCTTCTCCCAGAAGGCACCTGGAATATGCAAATTAGCCTCCTGAAGCTTGAATCCCTGGTTTGGTGATGCTTTCGAAGCAGCTGGTCCCGGCTGTACCCAACGATCTTCTAGCTTAGGGAGACTTCGCTTCTCCCAGAAGGCACCTGGAATATGCAAATTAGCCTCCTGAAGCTTGAATCCCTGGTTTGGTGATGCTTTCGAAGCAGCTGGTCCCGGCTGTACCCAACGATCTTCTAGCTTAGGGAGACTTCGCTTCTCCCAGAAGGCACCGGGAATATGCAAATTAGCCTCCTGAAGCTTGAATCCCTGGTTTGGTGATGCTTTCGAAGCAGCTGGTCCCGGCTGTACCCAACGATCTTCTAGCTTAGGGAGACTTCGCTTCTTCCAGAAGGCACCTGGAATATGCAAATTAGCCTCCTGAAGCTTGAATCCCTGGTTTGGTGATGCTTTCGAAGCAGCTGGTCCCGGCTGTACCCAACGATCTTCTAGCTTAGGGAGACTTCGCTTCTCCCAGAAGGCACCTGGAATATGCAAATTAGCCTCCTGAAGCTTGAATCCCTGGTTTGGTGATGCTTTCGAAGCAGCTGGTCCCGGCTGTACCCAACGATCTTCTAGCTTAGGGAGACTTCGCTTCTCCCAGAAGGCACCTGGAATATGCAAATTAGCCTCCTGAAGCTTGAATCCCTGGTTTGGTGATGCTTTCGAAGCAGCTGGTCCCGGCTGTACCCAACGATCTTCTAGCTTAGGGAGACTTCGCTTCTCCCAGAAGGCACCTGGAATATGCAAATTAGCCTCCTGAAGCTTGAATCCCTGGTTTGGTGATGCTTTCGAAGCAGCTGGTCCCGGCTGTACCCAACGATCTTCTAGCTTAGGGAGACTTCGCTTCTCCCAGAAGGCACCGGGAATATGCAAATTAGCCTCCTGAAGCTTGAATCCCTGGTTTGGTGATGCTTTCGAAGCAGCTGGTCCCGGCTGTACCCAACGATCTTCTAGCTTAGGGAGACTTCGCTTCTCCCAGAAGGCACCTGGAATATGCAAATTAGCCTCCTGGCTTGAATCCCTAGTCCATGCCCTCATCATCTCCCGCCTTGACTACTGCAACCTTCTGCTCTGTGGCCTCTCCTCTAACACTCTGCGCCCCTCCAATCTATTTTAAACTCTGCTGCCTGACTAATCCACCTGTCCCCCCACTATTCCCAAACCTCTCCCCTCTGTCAATCCCTTCAATGGCTCCCCATTACCCAATGACTCCAGTTCAAAACCCTAACCATGACATACAAAGCCATCCACAACCTGTCTCCTCCATATATCTGTGACCTCATCTCTCGGTACTTTCCTGCACACAACCTCCGATCCTCACAAGATCTCCTTCTCTACTCCCCTCTTATCTCCTCTTCCCACAATCGCATACAAGATTTCTCCTGCATCACCCCATGCTCTGGAACTCTCTACCCCAACACATCAGATTGGGGAGTTCCACCACTCCTCTTGGGCTATCTGCACAAAAGCTGTTCTACCCTGTATGCACACATGGATTTTTCCTCTCTGAACCCTGTTCACACAGGTTATATACAGATGATCAGGTTTTTAAATACATCAGATAGGGATTGCATACATTAGTTAGGACTGCTCTGATAAGGGTATACCGTGAAGATTGGTAGAGCAGCTTAGTATACATTTTTTGCAAAAAACGTATCAACCAAATACCCTGTTTTTTACATCTTTTACTAGCACTTGCGGATTACTGCAACATTTTTTCAAACTGAGTGTTTTTGGTTTTACTATTCTCTTTTGTGTCTTCAGGTTTCTTGGTGGTGTGTGAACATGATCATACAGACTTGTTCACTGTGCAAGTAGCCCATGTGTTCCTGTTTCCATAATTGTTCTCTTGTGTCTACAAGACTGGGGAGTTCCACCACTCCTCTTGGGCTATCTGCACAAAAGCTGTTCTACCCTGTATGCACACATGGATTTTTCCTCTCTGAACCCTGTTCACACAGGTTATATACAGATGATCAGGTTTTTAAATACATCAGATAGGGATTGCATACATTAGTTAGGACTGCTCTGATAAGGGTATACCGTGAAGATTGGTAGAGCAGCTTAGTACACATTTTTTGCAAAAAACGTATCAACCAAATACCCTGTTTTTTACATCTTTTACTAGCACTTGCGGATTACTGCAACATTTTTTCAAACTGAGTGTTTTTGGTTTTACTATTCTCTTTTGTGTCTTCACATCAGATTCTCGCCTGCCATGGCAACCTTCGAAAGGAACCTGAACACCTACCTCTTCCGACAAGCCTACAACCTGCAGTAACCACCGATCCACCAAACCGCTGCACTACCAGCTTTGCCCTCACCTACTGTATCCTCACCCATCCCTTGTAGATTGTGAGCCCTCACGGGCAGGGTCCTCTCTCCTCCTGTATCCTCACCCATCCCTTGTAGATTGTGAGCCCTCACGGGCAGGGTCCTCTCTCCTTATATACCAGTCGTGACTATACCCCTTCTCACATGTAAAGTGCCATGGAATAAATGGCGCTATAATAATAAATAATAATAATAATTGTATCTATATATTTTTGTAAACGGCATCACGCTCTCTCCTGCATCTGAAATCCGCTGCCTCGGAGTAACTCAACTCTGCCCTGTCCTTCAAACCGCACATCCAAACTCTTGCCACCTCCTGTCGTCTCCAACTCAAAAATATTGCCAGAATCCCTCCCTTCCTCAGCCCTCAATCTACTAAAACTCTTGTGCATGCCCTCATCATATCCCACCTCAACTACTACAACACCCTCCTCTGTGGCCTCCCCGCTAACTGTCTTGCACCATTCCAGTCCGTCTTCATCCTTGCTGCCCAGCTAATCCACTTCTCTCCTCGCTACTCCCTTGTTTCTCCCCTCTGCAAATCCCTCCACTGGCTCCCAATTCCCCAACGAATCCATTTCAAACTGCTAACACTGATCTACAAAGCCATCCACAACCTGTCCCCTCCCTATATCTCTGAACTAATCTCCTGATATCTTCCTCCATGCAATCTTCGATCCTCCTAAGACCTCCTACTCTCCACCACACTTATTCATTCCTCACACAACCACCTCCAAGATTTCTCCCTCTGGAATTCCATGCCTCAACAAGTCCAATTATCCACCGCCCTCGGATCCTTCAGATGGAACCTGAGACCCATCTCTTCAAGAAAGCCTACACCCTGCAATAACCATTCTGCTGCCTCTCCACCACCCGAGCTGCCGCCTCACCACCACCAGAGCTGCCGCATCACCACCACCCGAGCTGCCGCCTCACCCTTTCTCCCCCTGTGCCTTCTGAAAAATGAACGGCACAAAGAAAGCTTGTTAGTTTCAGGTCCCAAAAGCGAGCACCCACCATAGGCCACTGTATTTGGGAGTTGTGTAGAGATCTATTATTGGACTACTACAGGAAAGAAAAAGGAAATTTTTACCAAACACATAGCATGAGAGGTAGATAGTTGATTTAAAATTTCTGCGTTCTGGAAATTTGTGATTTATATTTATAAAAATATATGGCTTTCCTGCGTGGGACACACAAACCTGGGATTCAGGATTCTTCTTTTCAATCAGAATTAGGACATAGGATAATAAACTGTTCTTCTGGTTTGCAATTCAAGTGTGTGGAGATGTTAAAAAAATGCTGTTATTAAAGTGCTGTTACTGCAGTATTTCCCAGATCAATAAATTCACAGGCACACAGACTCTGCAGCTCTAGTACATTCCTATTCACAGTCACACTGACTCTGCAGCTTCAGTACATCCCTATTCACAGTCACACTGACTCTGCAGCTCCAGTATATCCCTATTCACAGTCACACTGACTCTGCAGCTCCAGTACATCCCTATTCAGTCACACTGACTCTGCAGCTCCAGTACTTTCCTACTCACAGTCACACTGACTCTGCAGCTCCAGTACATTCCTATTCACAGTCACACTGACTCTGCAGCTCCAGTACATTCCTACTCCCAGTCTCACTGACTCTGCAGCTCCAGTACATTCCTATTCACAGTCACACTGACTCTGCAGCTCCAGTACATTCCTATTCACAGTTACACTGACTCTGCAGCTCCAGTACATTCCTATTCACAGTCACACTGACTCTGCAGCTCCAGTACATCCCTATTCACAGTCACGCTGACTCTGCAGCTCCAGTACATTCCTATTCACAGTCACACTGACTCTGCAGCTCCAGTACATTCCTATTCACAGTCACACTGACTCTGCAGCTCCAGTACATTCTTATTCACAGTCACACTGACTCTGCAGCTCCAGTACATCCCTATTCACAGTCACACTGACTCTGCAGCTCCAGTACATTCCTATTCACAGTCACACTGACTCTGCAGCTCCAGTACATTCCTATTCACAGTCACACTGACTCTGCAGCTCCAGCACATTCCTATTCACAGTTACACTGACTCTGCAGCTCCAGTACATTCCTATTCACAGTCACACTGACTCTGCAGCTCCAGTACATCCCTATTCACAGTCACACTGACTCTGCAGCTCCAGTACATTTCTATTCACAGTCACACTGACTCTGCAGCTCCAGTACATTCCTATTCACAGTCACACTGACTCTGCAGCTCCAGTACATTCCTATTCACAGTCACACTGACTCTGCAGCTCCAGCACATTCCTATTCACAGTTACACTGACTCTGCAGCTCCAGTACATTCCTATTCACAGTCACACTGACTCTGCAGCTCCAGTACATCCCTATTCACAGTCACACTGACTCTGCAGCTCCAGTACATTTCTATTCACAGTCACACTGACTCTGCAGCTCCAGTACATTCCTATTCACAGTCACACTGACTCTGTAGCTCCAGTACATTCCTATTCACAGTCACACTGACTCTGCAGCTCCAGCACATCCTACTCACAGTGAAACCTCCCTATATCACAAGAATCTTTGGATTATGATTCAAGGACTGACAACCAATACCATTTTTAATGTTCTTCGCTACTGCATGGATTATGTATAATCCATTTTTTTCTGTCCCTATGTGAATGAGAGTACTTTAACACCTATCCCTATGGTGTAAATGCATATAATGGCATTCCTTGGCTGGCGCTCATGTTTTATAATGGCTGAAATATAGTCCTCTTGATTTCCTGCATTGGACCATGTGATGTGATAGTTGCAGATCATTATAGGGAAACCCGCCTGAGCGTACCTGACATCTTTACCTTGCTCTATGACACTTCAGCAGTCTGCAAAATGTTTGGCCCAGGGATAATTATTTTTTTAGCCAATCTGCACAAAATTGATTTTCAATGACCGATCTCGGCATGTCAATCCGCTTCTATCTAAGACGATGTACTGACTTGTAGGATAGATGTGTACTTTCAGGACAGGAATGTACTAATTTTTGAAGCAGGGGTATATTCAGGGTCTGGACTTTCAGGGTTTTGGTGAATTGACTTGAGTCATTTACTTGAACCATCACATGATTTTTTGTTGTGACTTTTCAAGGAGATCTCCGCCGAAATTTTGGCTTAATTGCCCGTTATCCTCACAGCCATTGTCCCACCACAGCACAGATTTACATCTCTGTAGGCTTGACTGACAGGAGCCACGGAGGATCCTACTTCAAACACTTCAGCACTAGCATGTCCCTCTTCTTCTCTAGCACCTTAATGGTCTGACTTGCAGGTTCTCCTTTATCAGTCCCCTTCTTTGGGAGATCCTTCTTCTTCCATGTACAGTGGATCTCTTCGCTCGACTGTTACAGGGGACCCCTGCCTGCCATGTGGCTTCAGCCACACACTGGCTAACTTCCTGTCAACTGGGATTGATTTATTATAACTGAGACATCCATAGATCACTCACTGCTGATGACGAGGTAAACCAGTTTATTGAGGCTTCTCCTACTCTTCGCATTCCCACCACCCCCTCATTCAGAGACATGTTTGATTGAATCTCCACCTCTAGACAATAGCAGACAATATAATATCAGACACAGCGTTTTTTGTCTATTAGCGATTAGTCACCGAGACTGTAACCTTTACTCATGAAAATGTGATTACCTGGGCACCAAGGAAAGTGAAATAGGAGGAGAATCTGGCTACGTCCTCACTGATATCACATTCATAAGGAAGAAAGTAGCTAGGACCTTCTCTTTTTCATCTTTCAAGAGCAATACATATTTCAAATTGGGAAAAAAAAACATTGCTGAATTCATAGGCCCTGAAAAGATCAGAATGGATTTTAGTAAGTTCCTTGTAATTGATACTGTTGACATCACTTTACGAGATTACGTCTGCCATTCCGGTAGGAGTGCTGCACACGTTGAGTGTTCATATCGGAGCAGACATTGGTAGAACATATGAAGTGAATGCTGAAGACGGATTTCACTCTGTTCCTTATCTGCTTGGTCCTTACTCCATACACAATGGGGTTAATGAGAGGTGGTAGCATCAGGTACACGTTGGCCAATAATATGTGAATGTGAATGGGGACTTGCTTTCCAAACCTGTGGACAACAGAAGACAGAACTACTGGTATGTAGAATGAAAGGATGGCACAAATATGGGAGGCACATGTACCCAAAGCCTTCATCCTGGCTTCCCTAGAGGCCAGCCGAAATACGGCCCTAAGAATCAGGACGTAAGAGCAGATGATGAAGATCAGATCTAATCCTACAATGAAAAGAGCCACCACGAGGCCATAGATGTTGTTAAAAGTGGTATCGGCACAGGCTAGTTTCACCACGGCCATGTGCTCACAGTAAGAGTGGTGGATGACATTGGATGAGCAGAATGGAAGCCTTTTTAGGTAGCGGTACCATCAATGCCACCGCTCTACTGATGGCCAATATACCTATTTGTATTATCAGCCATTTTGTTAGTATTGAGGTGTATCTTAGAGGATTGCAGATAGCAACATATCTATCAAAAGCCATGGCCAGGAGTAGAGCCGACTCCATAATGGCAAAGGAATGGAGGAAGAACAGCTGGGTTAGGCAAGCCTCAGAGTAAATCTCCTGAGATTTCAACCATAGGATCCCCAACATCTTGGGTGTGGTGGAATTAGACAAAACCAAGTCAATGGATGACAACATGCAGAGAAAAAAGTACATTGGCTCATGGAGGCTCTGATCTATCCTGATGATGAAAAGCAGAGTGAGGTTTCCAATGACTGATGTAACATAAACCACGGTGAAGCTGAGCGCAAGGTAGAGGTAGAGATGTTCTAGGCCAGGGATCCCCAGGAGGACAAAATGTACAGGAAGTAAGCTCGAGGAATTCTGCAGAGACATGGCCGTCTTATCTCATTCATGGAAAGTCTCTAGGAAGAAACATCAGACATCAGCAAAGACTTGGAACAGATAAAAGCTCATGGCCTACAAATGTCCTCTCTTTGGTCGTGTTACACATGGTCTGTTTAATGGCTTGGGAGACATTTCCTACCTTCTGATGGGACATACATAGAAATCGTGAGACTATAGCTCACAGCTTTTGAGCCTTTACAGAGTAATTTTCCTACTACTGAAGCCCTAGATTCCTCTTACATTGCACCCATAAAGTACGATGCCAACAACAGTGCCCCACAAACACTGTATGATACGCCCTGTTGTGAATTCTGTGGCAGAGTTCACTCCTGTGGTCACAAGTGGTACTTCGGCTGATTCTCTCTGGGAGCTTCCGTTTGTGGAGGAAAGTGGTACTGCAGCTTCTGAGTTTCCTCCCTCAGGTGATCTGGTGAGGTCGTTAGCTGCTTCTCTACTTAACTCCACCTGATGCTTTGATCCATGCTTCCTGTCAATGTTCCAGTGTTGGACTTGTGTTTCTCTGGATCATTCCTGTGGCCTGCTGCTCTGGATAGCTAAGTGCTTCTCTGCTATTTGTTGCTATTTTTTCTGTCCAGCTTGTCTATTTGTTTTGCTGGAAGCTCTGGGACGCAAAGGGTGTACCTCCGTGCCGTTAGTTCGGTACGGAGGGTCTTTTTGCCCCCTTTGCATGGTTTTCTTTAGGGTTTTGTGTAGACCGCAAAGTTATCTTTCCTATCCTCGTTCTGTCTAGAATATCGGGCCTCACTTTGCTGAATCTATTTCATCCCTACGTTTGTCTTTTCATCTTACTCACAGTCATTATATGTGGGGGGCTGCCTTTTCCTTTGGGGTATTTCTCTGAGGCAAGGTAGGCTTATTTTTCTATCTTCAGGCTAGTTAGTTTCTCAGGCTGTGCCGAGTTGCATAGGGAGCGTTAGGCGCAATCCACAGCTGCCTCTAGTTGTGTTTGGAGAGGATCAGGAATTGCGGTCTACAGAGATTCCACGTCTCAGAGCTCGTTCTATTATTTTGGGTTATTGTCAGATCACTGTATGTGCTCTGACCGCTATGTACATTGTGGTACTGAATTGCCTTTCATAACAGTACAGGAAGCCAAAAGTACTAATGATTCTCAATAGAGGGAAAAAAGAAGTTCTGAGACCATTTTTTTTCCTTTGCACTGTGATTTGTCTTTTTTTCCCTTAGAAATTTGGGTGGTTCAGGACACAGGTGTTACAATGGACATTAAAGGTCTGTCTTCATGTGTAGATCAGCTCACGGCAAGAGTTCAAGATATTCAAAATTTTGTGGTTCAGAATTCTTTGTTAGAACCGAGATTTCCTATTCCAGATTTGTTTTTTGGAGATAGAACTAAATTTCTGAGTTTCAAGAATAATTGTAAACTGTTTCTGGCTTTGAAACCTCGTTCCTCAGGTGACCCAGCGCAACAGGTTAGGATCGTCATTTCTTTTTTGCGCGGCGACCCTCAGGACTGGGCATTTTCTCTTGCGTCAGGAGATCCTGCATTGAGTGATATCGATGCGTTTTTCCTGGCGCTTGGATTGCTGTACGATGAGCCTAATTCAGTAGATCAGGCAGAAAAAAGAGTTATATTGCCAGAAATTTAGAAAATGGTCCGTGCTCACTCAATGGAATGAATCTGCGCTTGCAGCCATTTTCAGAAAGGGTCTCTCTGAAGCCATTAAGGATGTCATGGTGGGATTTCCTATGCCTGCTGGTTTGAATGAGTCTATGTCTTTGGCCATTCAGATCGGTCGACGCTTGCATGAGCGTAAATCTGTGTACCATTTGGCGGTATTACCTGAGATTAAACCTGAGCCTATGCAGTGCGATAGGACTATGACCAGAGTTGAACGGCATGAACACAGACGTCTGAATGGTCTGTGTTTCTACTGTGGTGATTCCACTCATGCTATCTCTGATTGTCCTAAGCGCACTAAGCGGTTCGCTAGGTCTGCCGTCATTGGTACTGTACAGTCAAAATTTCTTCTGTCCGTTACCTTGATCTGCTCTTTGTCATCGTATTCTGTCATGGCATTTGTGGACTCAGGCGCTGCCCTGAATTTGATGGACTTGGATTATGCTAAACGTTGTGGGTTTTTATTGGAGCCCTTGCAGTGTCCTATTCCATTGAGAGGAATTGATGCTACACCTTTGGCCAAGAATAAGCCTCAATACTGGACCCAGCTGACCATGTGCATGGCTCCTGCACATCAGGAGGTTATTCGCTTTCTGGTGTTGCATAATCTGCATGATGTGGTCGTGTTGGGGTTGCCATGGCTACAAGCCCATAATCCAGTATTGGATTGGAATTCCATGTTGGTGTCCAGCTGGGGTTGTCAGGGGGTACATGGTGATGTTCCATTTCTGTCAATTTCGTCATCCACCCCTTCTGAGGTTCCAGAGTTCTTGTCTGATTACCGGGATGTATTTGATGAGCCCAAGTCCGATGCCCTGCCTCCGCATAGGGATTGGGATTGTGCTATCAATTTGATTCCTGGTAGTAAATTCCCAAAAGGTCAACTGTTTAATTTATCCGTGCCTGAGCACACCGCTATGCGCAGTTATGTGAAGGAATCCCTGGAGAAGGGGCATATTCTCCCGTCATCGTCGCCATTAGGAGCAGGGTTCTTTTTTGTAGCCAAGAAGGATGGTTCGCTGAGACCGTGTATAGATTACCGCCTTCTTAATAAGATCACTGTTAAATTTCAGTACCCCTTGCCATTGTTATCTGATTTGTTTGCTCGGATTAAGGGGGCTAGTTGGTTCACTAAGATAGATCTTCGTGGTGCGTATAATCTGGTGAGAATCAGGCAAGGCGATGAATGGAAAACTGCATTTAATACGCCCGAGGGTCATTTTGAGTATCTAGTGATGCCGTTCGGACTTGCCAATGCTCCATCAGTGTTTCAGTCCTTTATGCATGACATCTTCCGTGAGTACCTGGATAAATTCCTGATTGTGTACTTGGATGACATTTTGATCTTCTCGGATGATTGGGAGTCTCATGTGAAGCAGGTCAGAACGGTTTTTCAGGTCCTGCGTGCTAACTCTTTGTTTGTGAAGGGATCAAAGTGTCTCTTTGGTGTGCAGAAGTGTTGTGAATTCTGTGGCTGAGTTCACTTCTGTGGTCACAAGTGGTATTGCAGTCTCTGGGCTTCCTCCCTCAGGTGTTTTGGTGAGCTCGTTGGCTGCCTTGCTATTTAGCTCCACCTGAGTCTGTCTTCCTTGCTCCTTGTCAATGTTCCAGTGTTGGAT
This sequence comes from Ranitomeya imitator, assembly GCF_032444005.1. Taxonomy (NCBI): domain Eukaryota; kingdom Metazoa; phylum Chordata; class Amphibia; order Anura; family Dendrobatidae; genus Ranitomeya; species Ranitomeya imitator. Next base: position 839,999,987 of record NC_091284.1, on the reverse strand, counting down.
CTGAGCTACTGCATCTTTCCTTGGGCCTGCTGCTCTGCTAGATAAGTGCTTCTAGTTTGTTTTCTGTTTTTTCTGTCCAGCTTGTTATTATCTTTTGCTGGAAGCTCTGAGAAGCAAAGGGGTGCACCGCCGTGCTGTTAGTTCGGCACGGTGGGTCTTTTTGCCCCTTTTGCGTGGTTTTCGTTTTAGGGTTTTTTGTAGACTGCATAGTTCTCTTTGCTATCCTCGCTCTGTCTAGAATATCGGGCCTCACTTTGCTGAATCTATTTCATTCCTACGTTTGTCTTTTCATCTTGCTAACAGTCATTATATGTGGGGGCTGCCTATTCCTTTGGGGTATTTCTCTGAGGTAAGTCAGGCTTGTATTTCTATCTTCAGGCTAGTCAGCTCCTCAGGCAGTGCCGAGTTGCATAGGTAGTTGATAGGCGCAATCCACTGCTGCTTTCAGTTGTGTGAGGATAGATCAGGTACTGCAGTCTACAGAGATTCCACGTCTCAGAGCTCGTCCTATTGTTTTGGGTTATTGCCAGATCTCTGTATGTGCGCTGATTACTGCACGCTGTGTTGCCTGATTGCCAGCCATAACAGTACAAGGAGCCATTCAATGATTTCCAATAGAGGGAAAAAAGAAATCCTGACATCATTTTTTTTTCTTAGCTCTGTCTTCAGTCTTTTTTTTCCCCTAGACATTAGAGTGCTTCAGGACACAGCTGTGGACATGGATATTCAGGCTCTGTGCTCCTCAATGGATAATCTCGTTGTAAATGTACAAAAGATTCAAGATACTATTGATCAGAAATCGATGCTAGAACCAAGAATTCCGATTCCTGATTTGTTTTTTGGTGACAGAACTAAGTTCCTGAGCTTCAGAAATAATTGTAAGCTATTTTTGGCCTTGAAACCTCATTCTTCTGGTAATCCTATTCAACAGGTTTTGATTATTATTTCTTTTTTGCGCGGCGACCCACAGGACTGGGCGTTTTCTCTTGCACCAGGAGATTCTGCATTGAGTAATGTTGATGCATTTTTCCAGGCGCTGGGATTGCTTTACGATGAGCCTAATTCAGTGGATCAAGCTGAGAAAAATCTGCTGGCTTTATGCCAGGGTCAGGATGATGTAGAAGTATATTGTCAGAAATTTAGAAAATGGTCAGTACTCACTCTGTGGAATGAATCTGCACTAGCGGCTTTGTTCAGAAAGGGTCTCTCTGAAGCTCTTAAGGATGTAATGGTGGGATTTCCTATGCCTGCTGGTTTGAATGAGTCTATGTCCTTGGCCATTCAGATCGGTCGTCGCTTGCGCGAGCGTAAATCTGTGCACCATCTGGCGGTATTGTCTGAGAGTAAGCCTGAGCCTATGCAGTGCGACAGGACTATGACTAAAGTAGAACGGCACGAACACAGACGTCTGAACAGACTGTGTTTCTATTGTGGTGATTCTACTCATGCTATTTCTAATTGTCCTAAACGCACTAGGCGGTTCGATAGCTCTGCCGTTATTGGTACTGTACAGTCCAAATTCCTTTTGTCCATTACCTTAATGTGCTCTTTGTCATCATATTCTGTCATGGCGTTTGTGGATTCAGGCGCTGCCCTGAATCTGATGGATTTGGATTATGCTAAACGTTGTGGATTTTTCTTGGAGCCTTTGCGGTGTCCTATTCCGTTGAGAGGAATTGATGCTACACCTCTGGCCAAGAATAAGCCTCAGTACTGGGCCCAGCTGACCATGTGCATGGCTCCTGCACATCAGGAAGTTATTCGCTTTTTGGTACTGCATAATTTGCATGATGTGGTCGTGTTGGGGTTGCCATGGCTACAAACCCATAATCCAGTATTGGATTGGAACTCTATGTCGGTAACCAGCTGGGGTTGTCAGGGAGTACATGGTGATGTTCCATTTTTGTCTATTTCGTCATCCATTCCTTCTGACATCCCAGAGTTCTTGTCGGACTTTCAGGATGTATTTGAAGAGTCCAAGTCTGATGCCCTTCCTCCGCATAGGAATTGTGATTGTGCTATCGATTTGATTCCTGGTAGTAAATTCCCTAAGGGTCGTTTATTTAATTTGTCCGTACCTGAACACACCGCTATGCGCAGTTATGTGAAGGAGTCCCTGGAGAAGGGACATATTCGCCCATCGTCGTCACCATTGGGAGCAGGGTTCTTTTTTGTAGCCAAGAAGGATGGTTCGCTAAGACCGTGTATTGATTACCGCCTTCTTAATAAGATCACTGTTAAGTTTCAGTATCCCTTGCCATTGATTTCTGACTTGTTTGCTCGGATTAAGGGGGCTAGTTGGTTTACTAAGATTGATCTTCGTGGTGCGTATAATCTGGTGAGAATCAGGCAGGGAGATGAATGGAAAACGGCATTTAATACGCCCGAGGGTCATTTTGAGTATCTGGTGATGCCGTTCGGACTTGCCAATGCTCCATCTGTTTTTCAGTCTTTTATGCATGACATTTTTCGTGAGTATCTGGATAAATTCTTGATTGTTTACTTGGATGACATTTTGATCTTCTCAGATGATTGGGAGTCTCATGTGAAGCAAGTCAGAATGGTTTTCCAGGTACTGCGTGCTAATTCCTTGTTCGTGAAGGGATCAAAGTGTCTCTTCGGTGTGCAGAAAGTTTCATTTTTGGGGTTCATCTTTTCCCCTTCTACTATCGAGATGGATCCGGTTAAGGTTCAGGCCATCCAGGATTGGACTCAGCCGACATCTCTAAAAAGTTTGCAGAAATTCCTGGGCTTTGCTAATTTTTATCGTCGCTTCATCTGTAATTTTTCTAGCATTGCCAGACCATTGACCGATTTGACCAAGAAGGGTGCTGATTTGGTTAATTGGTCTTCTGCTGCCGTGGAAGCTTTTCAGGAGTTGAAGCGTCGTTTTTGCTGTGCCCCTGTGTTGTGTCAACCTGATGTTTTTCTTCCGTTCCAGGTCGAGGTTGATGCTTCTGAGATTGGTGCAGGGGCGGTTTTGTCACAGAGAGGTTCTGGTTGCTCAGTGTTCAAACCATGTGCTTTCTTTTCCAGGAAATTTTCTGCTGCTGAGCGTAATTATGATGTGGGCAACCGAGAGTTGCTGGCCATGAAGTGGGCATTCGAGGAGTGGCGTCATTGGCTTGAGGGTGCTAAGCATCGCGTGGTGGTTTTGACTGATCATAAGAACCTTACTTATCTTGAGTCTGCCAAGCGCTTGAATCCTAGACAGGCCCGTTGGTCGTTATTTTTTGCTCGTTTTGATTTTGTGATTTCATACCTTCCGGGCTCTAAAAATGTGAAGGCGGATGCTCTGTCTAGGAGTTTTGTGCCCAACTCTCCGGGGTTATCTGAACCGGCGAGTATCCTCAAGGAAGGAGTCATTGTGTCTGCCATCTCCCCTGATTTGCGGAGAGTGTTGCAGAAATTTCAGGCTAATAAACCTGATCGTTGTCCGGCCGAGAAACTGTTCGTCCCTGATAGGTGGACTAGTAAAGTTATCTCTGAACTTCATTGTTCGGTGCTGGCCGGTCATCCAGGAATCTTTGGTACCAGGGAGTTGGTTGCTAGATCCTTCTGGTGGCCATCTCTGTCACGGGATGTGCGTGCTTTTGTGCAGTCCTGTGGAATTTGTGCTAGGGCTAAGCCCTGCTGTTCACGTGCCAGTGGGTTGCTTTTGCCCTTGCCGGTCCCGAAGAGGCCTTGGACACATATTTCGATGGATTTCATTTCTGACCTTCCCGTTTCTCAAAAGATGTCTGTCATTTGGGTGGTCTGTGATCGCTTTTCTAAAATGGTCCATCTGGTGCCCTTGGTTAAATTGCCTTCCTCCTCTGATTTGGTGCCTTTGTTCTTCCAGCATGTGGTTCGTTTACATGGCATTCCTGAGAATATTGTTTCTGACAGAGGTTCCCAGTTTGTCTCGAGGTTCTGGCGAGCCTTTTGTGGTAGGATGGGCATTGACCTATCTTTTTCCTCGGCCTTCCATCCTCAGACTAATGGCCAGACCGAACGAACCAATCAGACCTTGGAAACATATCTGAGATGTTTTGTTTCCGCTGACCAGGATGATTGGGTGTCATTTTTGCCGTTGGCTGAGTTCGCCCTTAATAATCGGGCCAGCTCGGCTACCTTGGTCTCTCCATTTTTCTGCAATTCTGGGTTCCATCCTCGTTTCTCTTCAGGACAGGTTGAGTCTTCGGACTGTCCTGGTGTGGATTATGTGGTGGACAGGTTGCAGCAGATCTGGACTCAGGTAGTGGACAATTTGACCTTGTCCCAGGAGAAGGCTCAGCTTTTCGCTAATCGCAGACGCCGTGTGGGACCCCGACTTCGTGTTGGGGATCTGGTTTGGTTATCTTCTCGTCATATACCTATGAAGGTTTCCTCTCCTAAATTTAAACCTCGTTTTATTGGTCCGTATAGGATTTCTGAGATTCTCAATCCGGTGTCTTTTCGTCTGACCCTCCCAGACTCCTTTTCCATACATAATGTATTCCATAGGTCGTTGTTGAGGAGATACGTGGCACCTATGGTTCCATCTGTGGAGCCTCCTGCCCCTGTTTTGGTGGAGGGGGAATTGGAGTATATTGTGGAGAAGATTTTGGATTCTCGTGTCTCTAGACGGAAACTCCAGTATCTGGTCAAATGGAAGGGTTATGCTCAGGAAGATAATTCCTGGGTTTTTGCCTCTGATGTCCATGCCCCAGATCTTGTTCGTGCCTTTCATGTGGCTCATCCTGGTCGGCCTGGGGGTTCTGGTGAGGGTTCGGTGACCCCTCCTCAAGGGGGGGGTACTGTTGTGAATTCTGTGGCTGAGTTCACTTCTGTGGTCACAAGTGGTATTGCAGTCTCTGGGCTTCCTCCCTCAGGTGTTTTGGTGAGCTCGTTGGCTGCCTTGCTATTTAGCTCCACCTGAGTCTGTCTTCCTTGCTCCTTGTCAATGTTCCAGTGTTGGATCTGAGCTACTGCATCTTTCCTTGGGCCTGCTGCTCTGCTAGATAAGTGCTTCTAGTTTGTTTTCTGTTTTTTCTGTCCAGCTTGTTATTATCTTTTGCTGGAAGCTCTGAGAAGCAAAGGGGTGCACCGCCGTGCTGTTAGTTCGGCACGGTGGGTCTTTTTGCCCCTTTTGCGTGGTTTTCGTTTTAGGGTTTTTTGTAGACTGCATAGTTCTCTTTGCTATCCTCGCTCTGTCTAGAATATCGGGCCTCACTTTGCTGAATCTATTTCATTCCTACGTTTGTCTTTTCATCTTGCTAACAGTCATTATATGTGGGGGCTGCCTATTCCTTTGGGGTATTTCTCTGAGGTAAGTCAGGCTTGTATTTCTATCTTCAGGCTAGTCAGCTCCTCAGGCAGTGCCGAGTTGCATAGGTAGTTGATAGGCGCAATCCACTGCTGCTTTCAGTTGTGTGAGGATAGATCAGGTACTGCAGTCTACAGAGATTCCACGTCTCAGAGCTCGTCCTATTGTTTTGGGTTATTGCCAGATCTCTGTATGTGCGCTGATTACTGCACGCTGTGTTGCCTGATTGCCAGCCATAACACAGAAGGTTTCATTTTTGGGGTTCATCTTTTCCCCTTCTACTATCGAGATGGATCCGGTTAAGGTCCAAGCCATCCATGATTGGACTCAGCCGACATCTCTGAAAAGTCTGCAAAAGTTCCTGGGCTTTGCTAACTTTTATCGTCGCTTCATCTGCAATTTTTCTAGTGTTGCCAAACCATTGACCGATTTGACCAAGAAGGGTGCTGATTTGGTCAATTGGTCTTATGCTGCTGTGGAAGCTTTTCAAGAGTTGAAGCGTCGTTTTTCTTCTGCCCCTGTGTTGTGTCAACCAGATGTTTCTCTTCCGTTCCAGGTCGAGGTTGATGCTTCTGAGATTGGAGCAGGGGCTGTTTTGTCACAGAGAGGTTCTGGTTGCTCAGTGATGAAACCATGCGCTTTCTTTTCCAGGAAGTTTTCGCCTGCTGAGCGAAATTATGATGTGGGCAACCGAGAGTTGCTGGCCATGAAGTGGGCATTCGAGGAGTGGCGTCATTGGCTTGAAGGAGCTAAGCATCGCGTGGTGGTATTGACTGATCATAAGAACTTGACTTATCTCGAGTCTGCCAAGCGCTTGAATCCTAGACAAGCTCGTTGGTCGTTGTTTTTTGCCCGTTTTGACTTTGTGATTTCGTACCTTCCGGGCTCTAAAAATGTGAAGGCGGATGCTCTGTCTAGGAGTTTTGTGCCCGACTCTCCGGGTTTATCTGAGCCGGCGGGTATCCTCAAGGAAGGAGTAATTGTGTCTGCCATCTCCCCTGATTTGCGGCGGGTGCTGCAAAAATTTCAGGCTAATAAACCTGATCGTTGCCCAGCGGAGAAACTGTTTGTCCCTGATAGGTGGACAAATAGAGTTATCTCTGAACTTCATTGTTCGGTGTTGGCTGGTCATCCTGGAATCTTTGGTACCAGAGAGTTAGTGGCTAGATCCTTTTGGTGGCCCTCTCTGTCGCGGGATGTGCGTACTTTTGTGCAGTCCTGTGGGATTTGTGCTAGGGCTAAGCCCTGCTGTTCTCGTGCCAGTGGGTTGCTTTTGCCCTTGCCGGTCCCGAAGAGGCCTTGGACACATATCTCTATGGATTTTATTTCTGACCTTCCCGTTTCTCAAAAGATGTCAGTCATTTGGGTGGTCTGTGATCGCTTTTCTAAGATGGTCCATCTGGTACCCTTTTCTAAATTGCCTTCCTCCTCTGATTTGGTGCCTTTGTTCTTCCAGCATGTGGTTCGTTTGCATGGCATTCCAGAGAATATTGTTTCTGACAGAGGTTCCCAGTTTGTTTCGAGGTTTTGGCGAGCCTTTTGTGGTAGGATGGGCATTGACTTGTCTTTTTCTTCGGCTTTCCATCCTCAGACTAATGGCCAGACCGAACGAACCAATCAGACCTTGGAAACATATCTGAGATGCTTTGTTTCTGCTGATCAGGATGACTGGGTGTCCTTTTTGCCTTTGGCTGAGTTCGCCCTTAATAATCGGGCCAGCTCGGCTACCTTGGTTTCGCCGTTTTTCTGCAATTCTGGGTTCCATCCTCGTTTCTCTTCAGGACAGGTTGAGTCTTCGGACTGTCCTGGTGTGGATACTGTGGTGGACAGGTTGCAGCAGATTTGGACTCAGGTAGTGGACAATTTGACCTTGTCCCAGGAGAAGGCTCAACGTTTCGCTAATCGCAGACGCCGTGTGGGTCCCCGACTTCGTGTTGGGGATCTGGTTTGGTTATCTTCTCGTCATATTCCTATGAAGGTTTCCTCTCCTAAGTTTAAACCTCGTTTTATTGGTCCGTATAGGATTTCTGAGGTTCTTAATCCTGTGTCTTTTCGTCTGACCCTTCCAGATTCTTTTTCCATACATAACGTATTCCATAGGTCATTGTTGCGGAGATACGTGGCACCTATGGTTCCATCTGTTGAGCCTCCTGCCCCGGTTTTGGTGGAGGGGGAATTGGAGTATATTGTGGAGAAGATTTTGGATTCTCGTGTTTCAAGAAGGAAACTCCAGTATCTGGTTAAATGGAAGGGTTATGCTCAGGAAGATAATTCCTGGGTTTTTGCCTCTGATGTCCATGCTCCCGATCTTGTTCGTGCCTTTCATGTGGCTCATCCTGGTCGGCCTGGGGGCTCTGGTGACGGTTCGGTGACCCCTCCTCAAGGGGGGGGTACTGTTGTGAATTCTGTGGCAGAGTTCACTCCTGTGGTCACAAGTGGTACTTCGGCTGATTCTCTGTGGGAGCTTCCGTTTGTGGAGGAAAGTGGTACTGCAGCTTCTGAGTTTCCTCCCTCAGGTGATCTGGTGAGGTCGTTAGCTGCTTCTCTACTTTACTCCACCTGATGCTTTGATCCATGCTTCCTGTCAATGTTCCAGTGTTGGACTTGTGTTTCTCTGGATCATTCCTGTGGCCTGCTGCTCTGGATAGCTAAGTGCTTCTCTGCTATTTGTTGCTATTTTTTCTGTCCAGCTTGTCTATTTGTTTTGCTGGAAGCTCTGGGACGCAAAGGGTGTACCTCCGTGCCGTTAGTTCGGTACGGAGGGTCTTTTTGCCCCCTTTGCGTGGTTTTCTTTAGGGTTTTGTGTAGACCGCAAAGTTATCTTTCCTATCCTCGTTCTGTCTAGAATATCGGGCCTCACTTTGCTGAATCTATTTCATCCCTACGTTTGTCTTTTCATCTTACTCACAGTCATTATATGTGGGGGGCTGCCTTTTCCTTTGGGGTATTTCTCTGAGGCAAGGTAGGCTTATTTTTCTATTTTCAGGCTAGTTAGTTTCTCAGGCTGTGCCGAGTTGCATAGGGAGCGTTAGGCGCAATCCACAGCTGCCTCTAGTTGTGTTTGGAGAGGATCAGGAATTGCGGTCTGCAGAGTTCCCACGTCTCAGAGCTCGTTCTATTATTTTTGGGTTATTGTCAGATCACTGTATGTGCTCTGATCGCTATGTACATTGTGTTACTGAATTGCCTTTCATAACAACGCCCACAGTGAATTCCTCCACCACAAACAGTATGATGAGCTTACTGTACTCCCTCAGCAAAGTATGGTGAGCCCAATAAAGTATGTTCCTCATGTAATATAAGGGGCCTACATACAGTATAATGGCGCCACACCTCACCACACTGTATAATGGCCCCCTCTAGCCCTCCAAACAGTCCAGTCGCCCGCACACAACCCTCCGCACAGTATTATGGACCCCACACAAACCTTCACACTGCATAATAGCCTGCATACAGCATAATGACCCACACATAACCCTCCATAAAGTATACAGGCTCCCACATAGCTCTCCAAACATAGCTTACTGAACTGCTCTTAAGGGGGTTACAAGCTTTATTTGCTTAATGATTATTATTATTTTGCTCCATTTTGTGAGTGATTTTTGTCTTTTGCACCACGATTGTATTTTGTCATCACATTTGCTGCTATCTGTTAATTTTCAGGATTTTTCCCGGGGAGCCTCATTAGCTCTGGTTACCATCCTGACTAGACTAGTGTGCTTTATCATCACACATAGTGGAGGAAGGTCTCTGTGTATGGGGGGCACTTACACGGCCCTCCACACTGTTGCCCATTTGTTAACCTTGTGGTTTTTTAATTGCTTTTATCGTGTTTGTGGCTTGTCTTACTTTAATTGTCTTAATAAAATTACTATTGTTATTTGTTATATAGTTTGCGGTGATCCTTACCTTTACACGCTACTTTCTTCTCTTTGGTCACGCCTGCCGTCATTGGTAGTACGCCGCTGCTTCTGGTGTATTTTAGTACCGAACAGCATAACTAGGGGGCACTAATGGATTGTAATCGGTGCACGCTTTGTCTTGAGATGGTCTCCACCTTTTTATGGAGTACTTTACAGAATTTACAAGGAGCAGTGTCTTGGCGCTGACTCCTTCCCCAGCAGAGACGAGCAGGGTTGATGCACCGTACACACTTGCCGAGAAGCACGGACTCATAGCTTCCAACCGTCCCTCATTCTGCGGGACTGTCCCGATTTTCAGGCTTTGCCCCGCAGTCCCGCACGGGACTCTGCATCTCCCGTAGACAGCAGGAGAAGCAGCCGACACGCCCCCTTGCATGAGGCCACGCCCCTTCCACCGGAGTCCGTTATCTTCCAGTGTGCGTGGTACAGCTCAGAGGGAGAGAGAGGGGACATTTTTTAGGTACGTGTCACGGAGGGGGGGGGGGGTGTGTGTAGGTGCTGAAATCTTTGCCTGCATTGTAAGCAGAGCTGCTGGGAGTGGGACACATCTACAGCCGGGAGCCTCGCCTGTACACTGGCACCTGATCAGATATCAGCAGATATTGCATTACTGTCCAGGCCTCTGTTGTCACTTTGGGGACAACTTTTCTTTTTTACTTAAATTGCGTTTATTTGAAGCCTAAAAATGATTTTTTTGCAGTTAGGTTTTGTTAATAATGTTGCACCATTTCCTTCTTTTAAGTCAGCTGAGAATAAATCAGTGAGCTTGTTTCGATCCTCTAATGGTAGAGGTTGTAACTCTTATCTGTCTTTTTCGGAGCTCCTCTTAGCTGATCTGTGACCTCAGAATACATCAAAGTTGAAAGTTCAGGGAAACAAAGAGTCCGTAAAAAAGCCGAATTTTGCAATATTTTTAATGAAAGCACAAAAATGACTTTTTACCCCAATACATGAATATAAGTTAAAAAAAATGTCGACGATGATAATCTCTGGAAACAAAGGACATTTTTAGCTTGGCAGAAATTCTGCACGTGAAATATACTAGGATTTCCACAAGCCTCCTGTGTACAGACGCTCGAGTTATCTCCCCATCTGTTTCCTATAATTCTGACTCCTCGTTCTCTCGCCGCCATCTTCCCCCAATGTTCTGCTCAGTCTGTAGAAGCCATCATTTTCTGCAGCCTCTGATTCTGTGCTTTGTATTCTGTGATCTTGGGGTGCGATGTTGTCACGTGCCGCTGTCTCTCCATTGCCGGTATGTGGCGTCCTGCTCACCGCCACCATTTTTACTTGGGTCCCTCAGTGATGAGCGTCCTGCTCTTCAGGACAGGTCTTTAGAGTGGACCAAATTGAATCCGCCAGGACGGGGTTGAAAGAAAACCAAGCCCCCCAAATCCTAGCACTCACCTCTCCTGGTTCCACCCTATACCTCTGCCGGTAATCACGTGACTCATGCCCAACACATAAGCCAGAGCGAGAAGAAGGTTGAAGAGGAGCGACAAGAGGACTGGGCAGTGAGGAGACGCGTGCGGGGAGGGCGAAGGACAGGTGAGAACAATAGTTTATCGCTTTTTTTTTAATTCCTTCCTTAATCTTTGCATCCAGTAAATTGATGGCCACAAAACTGAACACAAGGACGCAGGGAAGACCGAGGACTACTAAGGCTAGAAGAGCGGTGGAGCAGAACTTATTCCAGAAGCTGAAGTCACAGCGAAGAAGCAACATGAAAAATGATGAAGACAAAGAAAAGCGTCTCTCTTATCGGGAGGAGAACATGTATAATACCGTATGGAGGAAACATGAAAACCTTCCAGTGTAGTTCTATGAATCTGAGTCTGGAGTGGCAATGCGGCCACGTAGCCTGTGGTACAGCTCGGGGTGTCATCGCCGGGGCAAAAATGTTGCACCTTATAACTATTAGACATAACATTTTAAAATACATTGTTATTATTTTTTTGACATAAACCTAATCATATCCCAATCCTAACCTACACCGTGGGTGTAACCTCCTCCAGACTCCTAATCCTGACTCCAGTCCTAACCTTCACCTTAGTTGTAACCTCATCCAGACTCCTAATCCTGACTTCAGTCCTAACCTTCACCTTAGTTGTAACCTCATCCACTCTCCTAATCCTGACTCCAGTCCCAACCTTCCCCTTAGTTGTAACCTCCTCCAGACTCCTAATCATGACTTCAGTCCTAACCTTCACCTTAGTTATAACCTCTTCCAGGCTCCTAATCCTCACTCTAGTCCTAACCTTCACCTTAGTTGTAACCTCCTCCAACCTCCTAATCCTGACTCCAGTCCTAACCTTCACCTTAGTTGTAACCTCCTCCAGACTCCTAATCCTGACTCCAGTCCTAACCTTCTCCTTAGTTGTAACCTCCTCCAGGCTCCTAATCCTGACTCCAGTCCTAACCTTCACCTTAGTTGTAACCTCCTCCAGACTCCTAATCCTGACTCCAGTCCTAACCTTCTCCTTAGTTGTAACCTCCTCCAGACTCCTAATCCTGACTCCAGTCCTAACCTTCTCCTTAGTTGTAACCTCCTCCAGGCTCCTAATCCTGACTTCAGTCCTAACCTTCACCTTAGTTGTAACCTCATCCACTCTCCTAATCCTGACTCCAGTCCTAACCTTCTCCTTAGTTGTAACCTCCTCCAGACTCCTAATCCTGACTCCAGTCCTAACCTTCTCCTTAGTTGTAACCTCCTCCAGACTCCTAATCCTGACTCCAGTCCTAACCTTCTCCTTAGTTGTAACCTCCTCCAGGCTCCTAATCCTGACTTCAGTCCTAACCTTCACCTTATTTGTAACCTCATCCACTCTCCTAATCCTGACTCCAGTCCCAACCTTCCCCTTAGTTGTAACCTCCTCCAGACTCCTAATCATGACTTCAGTCCTAACCTTCACCTTAGTTATAACCTCTTCCAGGCTCCTAATCCTCACTCTAGTCCTAACCTTCACCTTAGATGTAACCTCCTCCAAACTCCTAATCCCGACTCCAGTCCTAACCTTCACCTTAGTTGTAACCTCCTCCAGGCTCCTAATCCTGTCTCCAGTCCTAACCTTCTCCTTAGTTGTAACCTCCTCCAAACTCCTAATCCCGACTCCAGTCCTAACCTTTACCTTAGTTGTAACCTCCTCCAGGCTCCTAATCCTGACTCCAGTCCTAACCTTCTCCTTAGTTGTAACCTCATCCAGACTCCTAATCCTGACTCCAGTCCTTATCTTCACCTTAGTTGTATCCTCCTCCAGGCTCCTAATCCTGACTCCAGTCCTAACCTTCTCCTTAGTTGTAACCTCCTCCAGACTCCTAATGCTGACTCCAGTCCTAATCTTCACTTTAGTTGTAACCTCCTACAGGCTCCTAATCCTGACTCCAGTTCCAACCTTCACCTTAGTTGTAACCTCCTACAGGCTCCTAATCCCGACTCCAGTCCTATCCTTCACCTTAGTTGTAACCTCCTCCAGACTCCTAATCCCGACTCCAGTCCTAACCTTCTCCTTAGTTGTAACCTCCTCCAGACTCCTAATCCTGACTCCAGTCCTAACCTTCTCCTTAGTTGTAACCTCCTCCAGACTCCTAATCATGACTTCAGTCCTAACCTTCACCTTAGTTATAACCTCTTCCAGGCTCCTAATCCTCACTCTAGTCCTAACCTTCACCTTAGTTTTAACCTCCTCCAACCTCCTAATCCTGACTCCAGTCCTAACCTTCTCCTTAGTTGTAACCTCCTCCAGACTCCTAATCCTGACTCCAGTCCTAACCTTCTCCTTAGTTGTAACCTCCTCCAGGCTCCTAATCCTGACTCCAGTCCTAGCCTTCACCTTAGTTGTAACCTCCTCCAGGCTCCTAATCCTGACTCCAGTCCTAACCTTCACCTTAGATGTAACCTCCTCCAAACTCCTAATCCCGACTCCAGTCCTAACCTTCACCTTAGTTGTAACCTCCTCCAGGCTCCTAATCCTGTCTCCAGTCCTAACCTTCTCCTTAGTTGTAACCTCCTCCAAACTCCTAATCCCGACTCCAGTCCTAACCTTCACCTTAGTTGTAACCTCCTCCAGGCTCCTAATCCTGACTCCAGTCCTAACCTTCTCCTTAGTTGTAACCTCATCCAGACTCCTAATCCTGACTCCAGTCCTTATCTTCACCTTAGTTGTAACCTCCTCCAGGCTCCTAATCCTGACTCCAGTCCTAACCTTCTCCTTAGTTGTAACCTCATCCAGATTCCTAATCCTGACTCCAGTCCTAACCTTCACCTTAGTTGTAACCTCCTCCAGACTCCTAATGCTGACTCCAGTCCTAATCTTCACTTTAGTTGTAACCTCCTCCAGGCTCCTAATCCTGACTCCAGTCCTAACCTTTTCCTTAGTTGTAACCTCATCCAGACTCCTAATCCTGACTCCAGTCCTTATCTTCACCTTAGTTGTAACCTCCTCCAGGCTCCTAATCCTGACTCCAGTCCTAACCTTCTCCTTAGTTGTAACCTCATTCAGATTCCTAATCCTGACTCCAGTCCTAACCTTCACCTTAGATGTAACCTCCTCCAAACTCCTAATCCCGACTCCAGTCCTAACCTTCACCTTAGTTGTAACCTCCTCCAGGCTCCTAATCCTGTCTCCAGTCCTAACCTTCTCCTTAGTTGTAACCTCCTCCAAACTCCTAATCCCGACTCCAGTCCTAACCTTCACCTTAGTTGTAACCTCCTCCAGGCTCCTAATCCTGACTCCAGTCCTAACCTTCTCCTTAGTTGTATCCTCATCCAGACTCCTAATCCTGACTCCAGTCCTTATCTTCACCTTAGTTGTAACCTCCTCCAGGCTCCTAATCCCGACTCCAGTCCTAACCTTCACCTTAGTTGTAACCTCCTCCAGGCTCCTAATCCTGACTCCAGTCCTAACCTTCTCCTTAGTTGTAACCTCATCCAGACTCCTAATCCTGACTCCAGTCCTTATCTTCACCTTACTTGTAACCTCCTCCAGGCTCCTAATCCCGACTCCAGTCCTAACCTTCTCCTTAGTTGAAACCTCCTCCAGGCTCCTAATCCTGTCTCCAGTCCTAACCTTCTCCTTAGTTGTAACCTCCTCCAGGCTCCTAATCCTGACTCCAGTCCTAACCTTCTCCTTAGTTGTAACCTCATCCAGACTCCTAATCCTGACTCCAGTCCTTATCTTCACCTTAGTTGTAACCTCCTCCAGGCTCCTAATCCCGACTCCAGTCCTAACCTTCACCTTAGTTGTAACCTCCTACAGGCTCCTAATCCCGACTCCAGTCCTAACCTTACTTATGTTGCAGAAATTGAAAGACCAGTATCATTGGTCAAAATGGCTTTATTGTCCCTGCTATGATAATGTATATTCGGGTAACTGAAAAAAGTTGCACAATGTTCTTGTAGATACCTGCAGTCAGTTTTGTTTTCCACCACAGTGAAACAGTCTCTTTACTCGATTGCGTAGCTGCCTGGTTTGGACGCCATACACAATGGGGTTTATGAATGGTGGAAGCAACAAATAGATGTTAGCCAACAAGATGATTATGGAAGCAGGGACGGCTTTTCCAAATCTTTGGACAACTGATGAGAGGACAACCGTGATATAGAAAACCAGGGGGCACAAATATGGGAGATGCATGTACTGAGGGCTTTGAACCTGGCTTCATTGGTGGCTAATTTAAATACAGCTCGAAGAATGAGAAAGTAAGAGCAGACAATCAAGACCAAGTCTACAGCTACGATGAGAAGAGCCACTACCAGTCCATAAATACTATTAATCGTGGTGTCAGAACATGCTAACTTCACCACAGCTATGTGGTCACAAAAGGAATGCTTGATTACATTGTGTGCACAGAGTGACAATCTCCGAAAGAGAATTGGCATAGGAAGCACCACAACTATCCCTCTACCCAAAGAGCCAAGACAAATCCATGAAACAAGGCGATCCGTCAGCAAAGAACTGTACCGAAGTGGGTGACATATTGCCAGGTATCGGTCAAAAGCCATGGCTAGAAGTATGGAGGACTCCATGGTGGCGAAAGAATGGATGAAGAACATCTGGATGAGGCAAGCATCAAATAAAATTTCTTGGGAGTTGAACCAAAGGATATTCAAGAGTTTGGGTGTGGTAGAGTTGGTCAATACAAGGTCAATGGAAGACAGCATGCAGAGAAAGATATACATGGGCTCATGGAGGCTGCGATCGATCCTGATGATTAAGAGAAGAGTCACATTCCCTATCACAGAGACCAAATACACAGTGAAGAAGACAAATGCGATATACACATAGGAGGATTCCAAGCCGGGAATTCCGAGTAGAAAATAATTGGGAGGAGAACTTGTAAGATTTGACATTTCGGAACTTCAGTGACACCTAAAAAATGCAACGAAAGTATTAATAGAAAAAAGCCAACTGCACAATCAACAGATAAGCCCTCAGAACTGAAGCAGAACCACCAAGGGCTCACCATAAGGGCTTACACATAGCACTAGATTGTGGAGAGTCCTGGTGGTTAACCTTGCCTGCCTAGTGGAGGAAGTATTTCCATAGCAGAATAGTTCTGGTGCGGTTATTCGGCTCCACACAACAATATTTCTATTAAGTTACTCCATTAAATGAGCGCATCACCATATTTTGGATGAAAAGCGGTGGTCTGCTGCGTATTTCAATATATTAACACATTTCGTATTAAAAGGAAAAATTACACTCACAAGTCTGTTAAAAAATTAAGCCCTTCATTCCAAAATCCAAGACATAGACAAGGTATGCAGGGGGTGCATGGAGTCAGGAGTTGTGGAGAGTCCTGGTGGTCTACTTGCCTCCCTAGTGGAGGAAGTATTTCCATAGCAGACTTCTAAGGGTCTCAAGATAACACAATATCCTGGGTCAGGATTGAAGAAAGTCATAGGACTCTATAATCGCCTCATGATAAAAACATATGGAAGTCAACAGAAACATTAAAAGACCAAGGGCTTGTTCAGTAGGAAGCCCTTAGTTAACCCATGCATAATCTTAAGTTGTCAGTTGAATGATCATTGGGCAAAGTGTTCAGCCGACAGTTGTCCATCCTGACTTCTCCATAGACAGGAGCTCGGCTGGATGCTCCTGCGTTCTATATGAAAAAATTGTTACCAAACTCCTCAGGCAAATCTAGGGGAACTGCAAGGGCATTTCTCCTGTCACAGTCAAAAGGGTGGGCACAATTGGGCATTAGCCCCCTTCTTGGTTAAGGGTGAGATAGGTGCGATGAGGAACGAGAATTGCGGAATAAATTGTCTGTGCAATGTTGTAGTTTGTTTTTAACACGTTTGCTACTTCTCAGGTCACAGTGCTCAAATCCCAGTAAACCTGCACTGTGCCACGCTGCCTGCCTGCCTGTCTATCATCCATTCCTGCCAGCCTATCAGCCATGCCTGTCTGTATCTCTATCAGCTGTGCCCGCCTGCCAATTTGTATATCAACCGTGCCTACTGGCACCCGCCATCCTGGATGCTGATACTATTGAAAGATATAATAAGAGGGAGCGTTGTCTGATGCTCCTTCCACCATCATACTTCTTCAGCATCTGACATCTCAGAGCAGTGGGCGCAATGACATCAATACATGGCACCCAATGCGCTGAAGTGTGTGGTACTTCAGAACACTCGCTGTAGACACCGAAGCAGCAGGGGAACGAGAAGGAGAGGTGAGAATTATATACTTGTTTTTTTTTAAAAAATCAGTGAGGAAATTGTGGTGGCTATAATACTGTATGGAGGACTATGGGGAATGCATTATACTATATGGAGGACATGCATTAAACTATATGGAGGACTATGGGGAGTGCATTATACTATATGGAGGACTATGGGGAGTGCATTATACTATATGGAGGACTATGGGGAGTGCATTATACTATATGGAGGACTATGGGGAGTGCATTATATTATATGGAGGACTATGGGGAGTGCCCTCATCATCTCCCACCTCGACAATTGCAACATGCTCTCTCCATGGCCTACCTGCTAGCACTCTTGCTCCTCTCCAATCTGTCCTTAACACTGTTGCCCTACTAATCCATCTCTCTCTTTGCCACTCCTCCACTTCTCCCTTTTGCAAATCCCTTCAGTGGCTCCCAATTCCCTAGCATATCCAATTCAAGCCACTAACACTGATCTACAAAGCGGTCCATAACCTGTCTCCTCTGTACATCTGTGAACTAATCTCCCGATATTTACACTCACGTAATCTCAGGTCCACCCAAGACCTTGTTCTCTTCTCCACACTTATTTGTTCCTCACCCAATCGCCTCCAAGACTTCTACCAAATATCCCCCAACCTCTGGAATTCTTGGCCCCAACACGTCCGATTTTCCACCACTTTGGGATCCTTTAGATGAAACCTGCAAACCCATCTCTTCAAAAAAGCTACAGCCTGCAATGACCGCACCTCTACACCACTGGAACTGCTGCAACACCCGAACCTTTTGTCTCCTTTCCCATCATCCTGTAGAGTGTAAGCCCACAAGGGCAGGTCCTCTTCCCTTTGTTCTAGTCTATCATTGTCAGTTTGTTCACTGTAAGCAATATCTCTATTTTGTACATAACGCCTATAACGACTATGGGGAGTGCATTATACTATATGGAGGACTATGGGAAGTGCATTATACTATATGGATGACTATGGGGAGTGCATTATACTATATGGAGGACTATGGGGAGTGCATTATACTATATGGATGACTATGGGGAGTGCATTATACTATATGGAGGACTATGGGGAGTGCATTATACTATATGGATGACTATGGGGAGTGCATTATACTATATGGAGGACTATGAGGAGTGCATTATACTATATGGATGACTATGGGGAGTGCATTATACTATATGGAGGACTATGGGGAGTGCATTATACTATATGGATGACTATGGGGAGTGCATTATACTATATGGAGGACTATGGGGAGTGCATTATACTATATGAAGGACTATGGGGAGTGCATTATACTATATGGATGACTATGGGGAGTGCATTATACTATATAGAGGACTATGGGAAGTGCATTATACTATATGGATGACTATGGGAAGTGCATTATACTATATGGAGGACTATGGGAAGTTTATTCTGAGTATTCATGCCATGACTATATGTATATAGTCATATAGTCATCATATATATGAATATATATATGACTATGCTATGCCATGGACTATAGCCCCCACCCTGGATCTGCCCCATCCACCTCCCCTATACCATGGACTATAGCCCCCACCCTGGATCTGCCCCATCCACCTCCCCTTTGCCATGGACTATAGCCCCCACAGTGGATCTGCCCCATCCACCTCCCCTATGCCATGGACTATAACCCCCACAATGGACCTGCCCCATCCAACTACCCTATGCCATGGACTATAACCCCCACAATGGATCTGCCCCCATCCACCTTCCCTACAGCTCCTACCCAACATCCCTACAGTCCCTATCCCTATTGCCTTTATACACTTGCTTTGGCAAAACTGATGTGTATTTGGTCCTGCCAATAAAGCTTCTTTGAATCTTGAATCTTGAATCTTGTATTCCAGTTCCCTCCCACACTCCAAAGACTGATAGGGAATCAAGATTGTGAACTCCAGTGGGGACAATGTCAATAATGTCTGTAAAGTGCTGTGGAATTAATGATGCTATAAATATTCCCTTACCCTTCTTAAATACATACTGAGAGTTGTAGGCTGATGCAATAAAATGTACAGTATATAGGGCTGAACTCACATTACAATTGATCGCTGTACTAAGCTTTGTGCTGTATGGTGGTTCTAGTGATGTACTGTTGGTTGTTCTGGTGATGTATGCATGTACTGTTGGTTGTTCTGGTGATGTATGCATGCACTGTTGGTTGTTCTGGTGATGTATGCATGTACTGTTGGTTGTTCTGGTGATGTATGCATGTACTGTTGGTGTTCTATTTCTGTACTGATGGGGGTTCGGTTGATGTATTTCTGTGCAGATGGTGTTTCTGGTGATGTATTTCTGTTCTGATGATGGCTCTGGTGATGTCTTCATGTACTAAAGGTAGTTCTGATTATGTATTCCTGTACTGATTGTAATTTTTGTGATATATTTTTGAAGTGTTGATGGTGTTGGTGATGTATTTCTGTACTTATGTTGGTTGTGATGTCACATGTTTACCATGACAGAGAGGAGCCAGAACGTCAGTGTCTGATTTCTCCTATTCCTGTACTGATTAGAAGTACTTCACCATCTTATTAAATGATGTAAATTTCTTTTGGCAGTGCAGGTGTTATTCTGCTCTGTTGAGAGCTCCTGGAGAGTTTAAGTTCTCAACTGTGCACTGTTAGCCCCTCCCATCCCCGATATAATCTGGGCCCTGGCTAGCACTCACTGTCAGACCTAGCTTATGCTGCATAGCTGGAGGTTGTTGATGGTGGTTATTGGAGAAGGTGTTTGGCGGATTTATCTGTGACTATTGCTAGGTATTGAGTGTGTGATAATTCCCCTTCATCTCTTACTTTGATTTAACCCCATACTCCACTCCCCGCTGTATTCCTGTTATATGTGTGAGTATATATGTATGTTTGATATTTTTTGTTACCCCTGTTCATATTACCTTGTTAGTCTGGTTGGTGTATTATGGTACACCACTAATCCCTTCTTCCTGGGGTGAAGGGTACAGACTGAGGGCAGATTCAGGAGCTAAGGCAAGGTATGTGGCCCCGGCAGTAGTAGTGTATAATAGCCATGATCCGTCAAACTCAATCTGACAGGTGCCCCGCCCCTATCAAAGTGTATCAAAATGTGTAACCCCTCCCCTCCCCTTGTCTGACGGCTGGTATCCAGCTGTCCCTCCTTGTTTGATTTCCCCTTTTGATATAGTTTAATATAGTTTAATTTGTTGTAGTTTTGATATTATTCCCGTATTTTGTGGAATAACACATGTTTATAATTATAGCCTAGTCGTGTATTTATTTTACACGTGGTTTATAACACCTTTCTCATTTGTTTTATAATAGATTTTATACATAGCCCCGAG
This sequence comes from Ranitomeya imitator, assembly GCF_032444005.1. NCBI lineage: Eukaryota > Metazoa > Chordata > Amphibia > Anura > Dendrobatidae > Ranitomeya > Ranitomeya imitator. Next base: position 839,979,749 of record NC_091284.1, on the reverse strand, counting down.
TTTGATTCTGTAAGCTTTTGTTTTATTCACAGTGTATCCATATAGTGAATAGGGCTGATGTTTCTGTATGCAATCCTACATCCTGTTATGTGAAAAGTATTCTCAAACACTAACTAAATGGTGAACATTACCTAAATTAGGTTAACTGTAGGTCAGAGGTTTATAGCACCTAGGTCAAGCAATTGTTGTTGTATTTGCGTACCCCATAAATGTTTATTCTCACAAACAGAAAAGTTATTGTGTCCTGAAGATGGCATCTGAGGTTATTTGTTTTTTGTATTAGCTTTCTCAGAAAACAGCTGTGTTATCTGAGGGTCAGATATTTTTGTACAAACTCATGCTGTTTGGTGATCTTTGTGAAGCAGAACTTTGTTTTATAACACATTTGTACTTGTATTGTACCTGAATTGATATTTGCTTTCTCTTTTTTGTGTCCTGAAGATGGCATCTGCAAAGTTATTTGTTATCTACTGAGGCCATTGCAAGTTGTGTTTATTCACATTGTAGCAGGTTTTATCCTTGTGGCTGCCTTATATACACAGAAGAGATATGCACCAATGTCACAACACAAGTTATAATATGACCCAATGTTACAACACAAGTAAGAAGCGGCGTGTTTTATACGAATAAAAACCAAAGACACGATATTGTAAAAAAAAAAATTTAAAAGATTTATTTCTCACAATAAAACAGCATCTCAAAGACATTTCAACACTATAAAAAATTCTTACAGGATATAAAAAGTAAAAACATTAAATAGTACAATGAACAATTACACTTCTTACAAAATAATTAATATAGCGTTACAAGGCGTGTACAGCATTTATCCAGTACATTCTTTACATCGTGAGCCACATGGTTTGTAGCAGCGGTAGAGACCTTTTTTTAGGTAGCAAAGTTCCACGTGTGGTACCTAATGACGGGGAATGTAAAGATTGAATTGTACGGGGTGACGCCGCTAACTTCAGCGGTGTAGATACAGAGCGTGTCTCACTGTTGGTAATTTTTAATTCATCTAAAAGCTTCCTAGTAGCGGGGTTACCCACAACTGTAGACGGCATATTTAGTTCGGCCATAGCCTGCATAAATGAATCCCAACCCGGTGGTAAATTTCTACTGTTCAGAGCATGACTCTGCGTTGTACTACGTACCAAATCCAGTAAGTTAGACCCTGGTATTACGGATCCTTTGAAAATAAATTCAGCATTATTATTCCATGCTGTGACATTTTTATTCTGCAGCAGCCTGTTTAGTAAAAATTCAGCATTCTTTTTATATCTTTGGTTTATATGTCCGACAATTTCAGCGATCTCATGATTTTTATCAGAGTCGGTATTTGGCAATTGCTGCTGACCAGGATCAGGAGGGCTAACGAGATTTAAAGCCGTTACTTCTTTTGAGCTGTGCCTCGTATGTACCAAGTAGCGTTGTAGCACAGCGCTATACATTTTAATTTTCACATCATCGGGAATGTCACGACGCTGTAAAATGTCGCTAATCTCACCATCAAGGCGCCGAATAACACTGTCGCGTATGTTATCTGTAGTACCGGGTCTTAGTTTGTCTAGCTCCTGTTTGGGTACTAGATACATTTTCGTTGTATGCTCCATTATCTTCCGGCGATCAGGCTTGTTATTATTGGGATTGCAAAAGCTAAAAGAGGACCGATAAACCCGCCGGCCTGTTTTAGTAGGCGCTTCTTTTTCTTTATGGGCTGAGACCTGTCGCTCAGGGTTCTTATAGCTTTACGCCACTTCTTTAATATACCTTTTTGGCGCTCTTTCAGCGGAATCCTGCCTTTTAAGATATTTAAAGCAATCTCGCCTATGGCTGTAATTAAATCATTGCTTGCATCGCGCAAAATAGACTTTCTGACAGCGGGGGTTGCTTTCACTAGGGTTTTTAAGAGAGCCCAGTTACGCCGGAGCCTCTCAGACATCTTTACATCACAACGACCACAGTGTAGAATGTCTGATACCTGGTAAAATTCACTTTTTAGAAGTTTTTTTCTTCTGAACATAGACAGCGGGCAGCGCGGGTGGAAACAACCCAGTCCTTAAACGCAGATCCTCAGGAGTATTAGCTCTCAAATCTACAAGCAAATACCCGTAAGGCTCCCGCGTGGCATCCTCAAAAGCTTCTAGGAAAAAACGTGTTTTTCCGGGATACATCTGACGAGCTAGAGTTAAAATTTGTAATTTATCTCGGGGGTTGTTAAAAAGCACCATGTACTTTGTGTTTAAATTTATCGTACGGCTTTTCTTGCCCTGACAAAATATGTTTTGCACCAGGTAGAAAATGCTGAGATTTCTGTGGTGCACATACTTGGTAAAGGCTTTTTCTATCTCACAATTCTCACTAGCACTCTCCATGAGATCATCAACAATCGCCAAATTCACCTTCTCCGGTGGGAATAATTCGTCATCTACGAATGTATTCGGCAGACCCTCCACAAATCTGGCGTGGGGAAAAGAGAGAGAGATTTCATCATATAGTTTTTGCCAACACGAATAAAACCATACAATATTATCAGGTTTCTGAGAAAAATTAGCTTCAATATTATATAGCAGCTGTTTTACAAAATAGCTCTTTCCAGAATTAGACGGGCCTGCTAGAATGCACGAGAACGGGTGTTGCAGACGCGTATCCATCACAATACTCGACTAATACCCAAAAGGTAATGTTGTGAAATCGTCTAATAGTCGCCGCTTTGTATAAACGCACTTTTGTGTTTTGCGTAATGGCCTTGTTTCAATATCCCAGTACTTTTTATTTCTCACAATGGACGCCTGCTGTACGACAATACGTTTCTGAGTTTCTGCGGCAGAATTGCGCGGGTAGTCCAGAACTAGATCTTTCAGACTGTTGAAATTAATAGATTGAGAGTTACCAACATTTAGTGTTATCCCCTTAACTTTTAAGACAGTTTTACCGGTGTTGAGTTTGTAGCCGTAAGTTTTGGGGCCCGCGGATACAAATTCTGTGATGTGTGTACCATCGGGTATTTCACTGGTCAGCTCCCCCAGGTAATCGCCTAAAGGCGGTTGCCACTCACCATCTCTCTGTACAAAAATAACTGAGTCTGTGTCGTGATAAAGGCACCTCTCCTGCAGCCGGTCCAGCAGCGAATAGAGCTCTAACCGAGCATACGCTGTTGTAAAACACGCTATAAAAATGTTTGTGTTTTTGTTGAGTGTGTGGTGGCCTTTTGCATATTTCCAGTTAATGGTTGCGGTGTCATCATCAAGGAAATGTAACATCGAAATGTCATAGTAAGGCAGGAACAAATACTTAAAAAGCTCATCTGGATCCCTAACAATGCTGGTACATGATAGATTAGATCTCTGAGCAAACTTTCCCCATAAAGAATTTAAGAAAAGCTTGGAGATCTGGCGCTTAGCAGGATTGACAGCTATATTTTCAGGCCGTAATTGGACACCTTCTTTTTCAAGAAAAGAGTCAATGTACTGCCGTTTCTTGGCGTCATCAGTGCACCAGCTAGGATAACCAGAGGCTTCCTGCTTATCCCTAAGATGTAATTTAATGTAAGGCGCAAACAGATCATCAGTGGTTTTAGGAAAATGCCATATTTCATAGATGTGAGCGATCCGATACCCTTTTTCTATCGCCATCTCGAGCTCTATAGTGCACCAGGTGCCTGTCAGCGCCCGTTCTTCATCACTGTGGGCACAAATATCTGCCTGGGAATCTGCAGCGCATGTGTAGCAAAGGGGAAACATTAATTTTTTGTTGAGTTTTACCGGTAGAACTGGAAAAAATAAATCTCTCGGCGGGTAGACCTTGACTCTAGCAATGCCAAAGTATTTTTTAATGAATCCAAAATTGTCGTAGATGATGTCTGGGTGGCCTACAGGGTATGTTTTAGTTTTGTTTACAAAGGGGTACAGACTGGTGAAATCGTAGTAGTGTAAAGTCTCCCCTTCTTCCAGATGGTGATAGAGCTTAATGGCGTTAGTTCGCCCGCCATAAAGCGCATCACGGGGGTCTAAAGGAGCGGGGAATTCCATCTGACGAAGAAATGTTTGAAGGTTAGAATCATTTTCAACCATTTCATTCCACTCATGTTCCCACATCAGTCTTACTGTGTACCCGCAACACTGTAAGTAACGCTTTTTAGCTAAAAAGGTGTAATATAACTGGCCGTAGGACGTGCTTGTGACCTTATTTGTGTCATTTTCATTATAGCACACGGGACAACCGTGGTAAAAACACCCCTGAAATTCAAAGGCTATGTGCTGGCCGCTAACATAGGCATAGCCATCTAGAAAATACTTCCCGACCTGTTTTTCACCGCCTCTCAAAGCGTGCTGTATGTCGATGTTCTCAGAGTGGGCTACATACATGAGCCACTGTATAGCGGGTGTCGAGTAGCGCTTTTTTGCCTTGTGATAATTATCACCAGGTAAAATGGCGATTGTCTTTTTTGGTAGAAATTTAAACCGGTACATTGTCATACACACCGAGGCCAGGGTGATGAGCTGAAAAGGATCAACACATCTGCGCACTACAATCTTTTGCTTTTGACGCTTACAGTATTTTTTAACATTTTTCTGCGTCATCTGCATAATACGCTCTCTATAGATCTCGCAGGCGTGTCTCAAAATTTCAACATCTTGTTTGCAATAAGATTTTAGCTCGGCCTTGAAGTCAAAAGTTGTATTTACCTGTGTCTCATACCACTCCAGGAACTCTACCTTCTCACCAGGTGACATGTACTCCACCCCATAATATTTTACATCAGGTATGGGGCCTACATAGTTTTGGTTTTCTCTGGTATTGAAAAAGTGTGGAAAATGCCCTTTGCCTCCTGAAAAGCCCATGGCCTGTGGTAATTTACTGAGTTTCATGGGGATAAAATTTAGAGAGTCTATGAACCTTATAGACAAATCGGGTAGCGACACACACAAGAGGCGGCCACCTTGGGTTATCAACTGTACTTGTAGTTTTTCAGAAATCAGTTCCTTAACAATAAAGTATGCATCATATCTTCCACCATTGTGGGCAATAAATGTATGATCTGAAAATTTACCGCTTGTAAAGAACTGTACAAAGTCATGTGTACAGGTATCGCCCTCAAACTCCCAGGAGGGGTGGCCATACAGCGTTGTAGCATAAATGTAATTCGGGATGTGCGTGCCTGTCTCCTGCATACATTCAAAATCATAAAAGATATAGCAATCTGACTCATCCTGTGCTACATACTTCCGCATGTAACAAAGATGGGCATCGAATTTATTTATATGTCTGCGACATACAGGACAGCGCAAACCATTACATTTATGCTCTGTTTCACTATTTCTGGGGACAAAAAGGTTGCATTTATCACAAAATGTTTTAAGTCTGCAGAATGCTGGGTCGCCTAATCCAAATTGTTTGTGATAATCTAGGCACACGCTCGAGCGGCAATAAACTCTGCAAACAGGACATCTGGGCTGTTGGTCGGCACCGCTTTCTATGCAATTCTCTCTCTGACAGGCTTTACAAAAATACTGACAGGAGTGGTTGTTTTTGTGGTGAAACACTGAATTGCAGAGCTCACAAAAGTACTTAGCGCCGATAAAACCCTTCATATTTTTGATACCGTAGTAGTGATTATCATGGAACAATATGAATACGGTTTTGCCAATAGCTGTATTACCGCTCTCAAAGTAACGCCAATCGCCCTGACTATAGTACAGTACTTTAATGGTGACCCCCAAATATTTTTCAAATGCAGGGATGTCGCTAAAACTCACTAATTGATCATCAGGGATGCCCAGTGCTGCGTGTATGTTTTTAGAGCGGTTCAGTAAAACACCATCACTGACATCCGTGTCGTCCATCAGGGCGCACACACTGGCAGCCAAACACAGATTTGACTTGTAATTGTTAAAATCATACAGCCATTGTCTCTTTTGTTTAATGATCTGACTGCTCGCTATAGATTTCAAGCGCCTTTTTACACCACCGCGTCGGTTTTTAATGATGGTGACGACTAGCTTTAGCGAATTGGATGATATGCATTCACTGTTACTTTGAAGTGCGCGGGCAACAGCATTTAAAAAAGATTCGGAATTAAAATCTTCACGGGTTTGTTTTGTAGTGAAAATAGGGTCTAAAGTATCACCGGCATCAAACCTTAACTGTACAAAGTCGCCAGGTTCAATGTCCCTGATGATTCTATCCAGTAATGCCTGAATGCCTTCATGAACAATATTCAAGCCCTCTTCAAATGACCGTACACGCTCCAAATTTACAAATCTAAAATGATCTGTATGTATATGACCGTTGAAATTGCGGAGGGCCCTTTCATGATGATGGATGTGTTGCAAAAATACTGTATGATCGGGGCGCCGCACATTACCAGCAGCGTCAGCGTCTGCGGATTGTGAATTTTGTGTAGATGCCTGTGCGGCATCTGCAGAGCTGCCTGGACTATGTGAGTGCTGTTCTGACTCTTGTGACGACATCTGTGGTGACTGTAGAGGCATTGCAGGACACATGGCACCACGGCGCCTCCTAGAGCATAGCGCCCGTCTAGCGCTGACCAACAATTTTAGAGCCCTTTTTATAACTCTAGCCCTATTATACCTGGGTAGTGTTAGTTTAGGCGGTTTATGCATGCCGTAGCCGACCATATCTAGTCATAATGGGGTCGCTGTAGTTGTTATCTCGCCATCCAGCAGCAGGCTCCGAAGTGCGTATAGTTCGGACTTATTAGCCTGTGTTGGGTTTTGTGTTAATAATAATTTTTCAAAAGTATCGCAAAAAAACATTATTTTGGGGACCCAGCGTTTGTAGCGTAAGTAGCGGCCGATGTGTTCCTGAAATACAAGCATTTCAACGGGGTCCCAGCTGCGGGATTCATGCTGCAGATCTATAGCTGGCGCATGAATCCGTGGCTTTTTACACATTTTAAGCTCTTTACACCCCTTAACATCAGCCGGCCGCGACCTCTTTGACCGTTTCTTAACATTAACAGAGTTAGATACACAGACATGAGATATGTCACCCAAATTAGAGGATCCTGAGGGTCCGGCCCCAGAGGCATTAGCAGGACCCGTTACACATGGCGCTGACGGTTGCATAGTGTGGGACATACGTATAATGAGCGGTTCTATGGATGGTTGCTTACCATCAGCGAGCTGATCAATCTCGCGATCATACTCTTCACGACTCATCGTGGCTGTTGCACCCACGGCGCAGGATGCGGTTGGTGACTCTGTAACATGTTTTGTTTTCCGCTTATGTTTTCGGGGTGCCTCGAGCACTTCTGGATATAGTGGCGCGGGGTCATTCACACGGATTGTCGATGGCTGACCGGTACTTGAATGGGGTATTTCACGATGGTCCGACGGTACAGGGTTTCCTGCGTCCTGCACCACGCAGATCGGTGATAGCGGATATGCTCTAACAGAACCATTAGCCGTCTGTATCGCCGGCCACGCTTGTGCTGCGCCATTCTCGGTGATCTGTAGCGGCTGTAGAGGTGCTGGAGGTGTTTTTCTCATGACTTTGCGCTTAGCTGTAGGAAAGATTATACATGTGTCAGATATGTGCGAGACCGTCGCAGGCCGCTGCGCATAGCTGCAGGAAAGATTATACGTGTGCCAGATATGTGTGAGACCGACGCAGGCCGCTGCGCTTAGCTGCAGGATAGATTATACATGTGTCAGATATGTGGGGGCCATGGATCTCAATGATGAAGCACGTGCATCATTGACTGTACAGAGACTGTGCATGTATACTAAAATATACACTTACGGGATAGCGATGTGTGGTGAATGATTGCCGTGGCGTCTTCTGCAGCTTCTGCGATGCTCTCCATTAGCTCCGGTATATTCTCTTTTGTGAAAATTCTTCTAGGCTTCAGTTTACAAGCTATAAATAAAGATACAGGCCTTAGTAGAGGCGTGGTGGATTTTCGCAGAGCGGTTGTGCAAAAAAAAACTTTTCATACGATTCTCACCTCTCCCTTTTTTGCCCCCCGGTCCGAGCTGTTTTTTAGGTGCTCTAGAATCAGGGCTGTTTCTCGGCGTGGGGGTCTGGTACATCAGTTCCTCAACAGGCGGCTGATTGTGTTCCGTGGTGGTTGGTTCTGGAAACATGTCGACATCTGTAAAGAATTAATATATATATTTACACGTCTAAATACTTAAAAGCTATATACACACACACACACATACATACACAGCAGTCACACAACGCACCTATGATGCCTTGAGTCAAATCCCACACAGCAGCGACACCTGCATTAGTGTTACTATACTCAGCTCCAGGTGTATCACACTCCAGAGTAGGCACGCTGAAGCCGTTTAAAAAATCATCGCTATAGTTGCTGATAAATTCATCTACAGCATCGGGGGTGTTCCTGGTAAATTCATCTAGATTATCGGGGATGGTCCTGATTAATTCATCTTAAACAAGAAAGAATAAACAATATAAAGATAATATATAAAAACAGCCCTTAGTTAGAATGGGACACTAACAGATACATGTATATAAATCTTGAAACATACCTATTACCGAATCCGCAACTTGACTGGAAAAAGCCGAAAAATGTTGGGATTCCATCTAAAATAAATTATCTGTGTAAATTTTATGCGCAATCTATATTATCCACACACCACTACTCGTCAAACTCAATTATATACCCCAACAAATAAACTGCTCCCCGTGTATAAATATTCTTATACTAAGCAAATCATGGGTAATACGGCTAAGTCTTTCTATATTAATTATGCGCCACAAATATGATTTATGCGGTAAAACTATATTACACAGCCCCACAAAATATACCGCTACTGTATAAATATGACTATAAATATGTCTATGTTAAACAACACACATGTAGTAAGTAAACGCTGCAGGCGCTAGTTAGGGCGTATTGACAGTTATTAACTACTGTATTACATAAATTATGTTATAATAGTTGTCCGCGGATAAGTCTTTCTATATTAATTATGTACCACAGAATATGTTTTATGCAGTAAAACTATATTATACAACGATACTAAATATGCAGCTATCCTCCAGTATAAAACTAACTTATTAGACAAATAACACCCTTAATTATGGTTTTAGAGATGCATAGTTAAATATAATTAAGCATTTGCGAATAATAACACAACTGTCTTATATACTTACATTTAGAATAGCTTGCTTTTTTTAGTCTGGTCGGACTTCTGGTGGTTGTCTGATGTACTTAGTGGGCCAGCCACCTGTATTTATCCTGAGTGTCAGAAACCAGCTCACCTGTTAACACCCAGAAACACGCCCAGTTACGCCCCCACCACACGCCTGCTGTTAACACCCAGAACACAACCATACATGCAATTAATGCATGCATTAACTCACGCATGATATATCCGGATTAAAACAGGAATTTTTATACAGCTGAATTTCTGAAAGAAGCAGGCTGTTGATTAACGAACCACAATCATTTTAATCAATCATGACGTCTAAATCGTATGATGCCATATTAGAAAAACAATATTTTACATGCCGCGCACCCGGCTCATTCTCGGGTATTGACAAATTATTTAGATCTGCAAGAGCACGCGGTATAAAGAAATCTGATGTTATTGCCTGGTTAAATAAGCAAGACACCTATACGCTACACAAGCCTGCTAGAAAACGCTTTTTGACAAATAAAATTTACGTCTCGGCCATTGATGCGCAGTGGCAGGCGGATCTCGTAAGTTTAATTGACTATTCAAGGGAAAATGATAATGTCAAATACATCCTGACGGTGATTGATGTTCTATCGAGATACGCATGGTGCGTAGCCTTGACAAACAAGACAGGCGCTAGTGTCGCCAGATCGTTCGAATTAATATTTCAAAATGATAAGCGCATACCGAAGAAACTGCAGACGGATCGCGGCAAAGAATTTATAAATTCATCACTCAAACAGCTATGTAATACGTACAATATTCATCACTTTTTTACAAACAATGATGTAAAAGCCGCTATGGTCGAGCGTTTTAATCGCACATTAAAAACCCGTATGTGGCGCTATCTTACGCATCATAATACCTTTAGGTATATTGATATTTTACCGGATTTGCTGCATAGCTACAACCATACGTACCACTCAACGATCCGCTGTAGTCCCGCGTCTGTGTCAGAGAGAAACGTGATGCAAATCTGGCGCAATATTTACAGTTCTACTATTACTAATAAACCGATTAAACCGTCTTTAACGGTCGGCTCTCATGTGAGAATATCGCGCTATAAATCGACCTTCTGTAAGGGCTATGAGAAGACGTACAGCGATGAGATTTTTTTAATCACCGGCGTCTCCAATAAATTTCATAAACCCCTTTATAAAATCAGTGATTTAGCCGGAGAGCCTGTAGAGGGGTCATTTTATAAGGAAGAGCTGCAAAAAATACCTATGGATGAGGATCGTGTCTACAGAGTAGAAAAGATTTTGAGAAAAAAACGTGTCAGGGGTGTGAGTCATTGCTTTGTCAAATGGCTGGGCTACCCCGAAAAATTCAATAGTTGGATCCCGGCCTCAGAGTTGACAGATATATAACCATGGAAGCGGGCTCATTTTTCGTGACATTACCCAGTAATTCGTCAATTAAAATCTACCCTGAAAACACAATATCGGAGTACAATACCAAGTTAGCGCGGGCCGTTCATCTTTCGGCAGATTATGAGGTTGCGTTAACGGAAATACAGTACCCCCATACGTGGAACACGTTTGATGCTTTTGAAGGGAGCTTCTACGCGGCTAAACACGGCGAACCTTTAGTACAGTATCACATAAAATCAGGATTTTACTCGTCCATTCCTAAGCTAGTTGGCGCGGTCAATGCCCGAATAGAAGCGCTGTATTTATCTACGCCTGCCTACAGAATACGGTATGATGAGCTACGCCGCGAGGTGATCCTGACCGACCCATCCCCTATACAGTTTACTCTGGGTACTAAGTTAAAATTTATTTTCGGCCTGCAGACCGTCGATGACTCCCCCGTTGCTTTAATGCCGTGGAATCGCCGCTTTTACCCCGATTCAAAGGCTGGTTTTTATTCGCTTTTTGTATACACTGATATAATTCAGCATCAACTTGTAGGTGACAGCTACGTTCAACTGCTACGAACCGTAGAAGTTAGCGGCGATGATAATGATATTGTCACGGTGCGCTACTCACGGCCCGATTACATACCGCTGTGCAAGCAACACTTTGACTCCATAAACATTACAGTCATGTCGGACCAGGGAACGCCGGTTAAATTCAGATACGGCAAGTGTATAGTGCGATTACATTTTAGACCTCGCCAGCATTGACACGATAAAATGCTGTCCCAAAGGGTGTATGGAGATCCTGCTGTTTATGCCCGCTACTATACTGCACAGTCGGGGCACGGTCTAGAGGGATTCCGCGGGAGCGAGTACATGTATGGCTCTGGACTGGCAGGACTATTTAAAGGTTTATTTCGTCGCGCCGTGCCGCTTTTCAGAAAAGGCTTAGAATTAGTAAAACCACACGTTCGGACGGCTGCCCGGAACATCGCTGCAGATGCCGTGACATCCGCATCGACTGCCCTTATGAAAAGGATAAATACGCCAACCCATCAAGACGGCTCTGGGATAATCTATGTCGCTAAAAAAGCCCAAAAAAGAAAGCGCCGCGTTTGCCCTCCTTTACCGCCGATGCTCATGAATAAAACTACATCCAAGAGACGCCCCCGTCAGAAACGAGTAAGACGCTCTGCGGACGACATCTTCTAATCAGTTACCATGGCTTTCCTGCATGACGCTTCTGTAGAGTGCGCAAAATCTGAACTGGATATTTTTGCCGTACCACCGACTCAAACAAGTATCGAGAAATCTCTATTTGTAGAAGTACAGCCTGTTGCTGCTCTGTCAGACAATGGACCGTTGGAGTTTTACATATCTGGTAGTGGTGATTATTATTATGATCTGAACAACACGCTACTGTACATAAGCTGTCGCATCGTGAAGCAGGATAATACGGCCATCGCCGATGGTGCGCGTGTGGCGCTCATAAACTACCCTCTAGCCACTCTTTTTAACCAGGTCGATATTACTCTGGGAGACCGACTTATCTCACAATCGGACAATCTCTACAGCTATAGAGCCTACATAGAGACCCTTTTAAATTACAGTTCACAGACGCTGGCATCGCAATTTACAGCCGGTTTGTTCTATAAAGACACTGCGGGGCATCATAATGACAGGCGCCTGGATGGCGCAAATGCGGGATTTATCAAAAGAGCCAGTGCTGCCTCTCGCTCAAAACCCATCGACCTTTTGGGACCCATATTTGGGGATATATTTAACCAGCCAAAGTTAATATTGAACGGCCTTGACCTTAAGGTTAAACTGTCAAGAAATAAGGATACTTTCTGCCTCATGTCCGCAGAAGCCGAGCCGCTGAAGGTACAAATCTCGCAGGCGGCACTCTATGTGAAAAGAGTGCAGGTATCACCGGCTGTCCGAATCGGCCACAGCCAGGCCCTCCTAGCAGCAACAGCCAAGTACGCTGTTGACCGAACATGCCTGAAAGTGTACAGCATCGCCGCAGGGACACGGATCACGAACCACGAGAACCTCTTCCTAGGACAGATACCAAAAACTGTTATATTGGGGTTTGTAGATAATGAGGGCTTCAGCGGTTCTTATACAAAAAACCCGTTGGACTTTCACCACTACCACGTCAATCACGCGGCATTATATCTGGATGGTCAGCAGATACCCGCGAGGCCTTATAATCCTAATTTTAATGCTGATTTAGCCATCAGAGAATATATGGCGCTTGCCCATATATCGGGCAAGCAAAAGGCTGATTGTGCCATGGCGATAGATCGTGAAGAATTTATGGCTGGCTTCACGCTATTTGCTTTTGATTTATCGCCTGATCAAGAGCCTGGAGGCCATTTCTCGCTCATTAAAACAGGTAATCTGCGTGCTGAAGTCCGCTTTGCGATAGCGACACCCCACACGATAAATATGATTGTCTTTGCAGTCAACCACACCATTCTGGAAATTAATAACAGGCGAGAGATCTTGTACGATTTTAATTAAGCAACGATGGACAGTCTGCAGCTTACAGTTGTAGCGCGGACCGATAATTATACAGACCGCATATTCGCCGGTGTGTTTCCGTGTGATTTGCTGCCGGAAGAAAGAGTGACTCAGAGACCCGCGGCATATATTGTGAATACAGACCCGGCGAATCAAGCTGGTCGCCACTGGATATTAATCGTACTCTGCGACGATAAGACGGGCATATTTTTTGACAGTTACGGCTTCCGTGCGGATAATATTATCTTTCCACGCGCTTTTGTGACATTCCTGAACAAGAATTGTTATTCTTATTGTTATCAGAGCGCACAAATTCAAGATTTGTATAGCAGTGTATGCGGTCATTATTGCATATATGTATTATACCATATAGCGCGAGGCTTTCCATTTAAGAAGATTTTACAAAATTTTACGTCTGACATGCAGAATAATGATCGAGCCGTATCAGATTTTGTGACATCAAGATTTTCAGGCGCCGTTATTTGTTCATCGTGTCGTTATCAGATACAGCAAAGATGCATTTGTCAGCATCATGCTGTTAGCTAACTTAAAATTTGAGCTGTTGTTTTATCGTGAGAAATAAATCTTTTAAATTTTTTTTTTACAATATCGTGTCTTTGGTTTTTATTCGTATAAAACACGCCGCTTCTTACTTGTGTTGTAACATTGGGTCATATTATAACTTGTGTTGTGACATTGGTGCATATCTCTTCTGTGTATATAAGGCAGCCACAAGGATAAAACCTGCTACAATGTGAATAAACACAACTTGCAATGGCCTCAGTAGATAACAAATAACTTTGCAGATGCCATCTTCAGGACACAAAAAAGAGAAAGCAAATATCAATTCAGGTACAATACAAGTACAAATGTGTTATAAAACAAAGTTCTGCTTCACAAAGATCACCAAACAGCATGAGTTTGTACAAAAATATCTGACCCTCAGATAACACAGCTGTTTTCTGAGAAAGCTAATACAAAAAACAAATAACCTCAGATGCCATCTTCAGGACACAATAACTTTTCTGTTTGTGAGAATAAACATTTATGGGGTACGCAAATACAACAACAATTGCTTGACCTAGGTGCTATAAATTGACCTAGGTGTTATGAACCTCTGAACCGCAGTTAACCTAATTTAGATAATGTTCACCATTTAGTTAGTGTTCACCATTTACAAAAACAAATAGACAGCTTTAAGTTCTCCACTATATGAATACACTGCAAATACCCACAGCAGATTCTCTGTTTGGGAAAATAAACATTTAGTTAATGTTCACCATAGTGTTCAGTAGAGACACATATAAACAGCTTTAAGTTCTCCACTATATGAATACACTGTGAATAAAACAAAAGCTTACAGAATCAAACTCGGGGATACGTATAAAATCTATTATAAAACAAATGAGAAAGGTGTTATAAACCACGTGTAAAATAAATACACGACTAGGCTATAATTATAAACATGTGTTATTCCACAAAATACGGGAATAATATCAAAACTACAACAAATTAAACTATATTAAACTATATCAAAAGGGGAAATCAAACAAGGAGGGACAGCTGGATACCAGCCGTCAGACAAGGGGAGGGGAGGGGTTACACATTTTGATACACTTTGATAGGGGCGGGGCACCTGTCAGATTGAGTTTGACGGATCATGGCTATTATACACTACTCCCGGCGTCTTCACCATCAGAATCCGGGGAACAGAATGAGCTAGGGACAGGGAAGGAGCTCCTGGTCCTGGGACACCCAGCAACAGTCGTGGCACTGTAATTCTATAATGATGATGGTTCTGATGTTGTGTTTTTATACTGTTGGTGATGTATTTCTGTAATGTCACTTACTGCTCCTAAGGGTCCAAGAAGAACGAGAAGAAAGTATGAAGAAGTGATAAACTCCCAAACCTTAAGGAGATTCACAATATTTAGTGGCTGTGCCTATTTTTAATGTATTTATTTCGCTTACAGTATATAGCACCATCATATTCCACAGAGCTTTACGGACATTACAGATATAACCTGCGCTGGAACTACCTCAGGCTCTTAAGATATACATTTTTCACAGGCCTTTGCTCAAGAGATATGTGGAACTCCTTGAGATCTCTCCCCTACCGCCTCCCCCAATTATGGTTGATGGAAACCTAGAGTTTCAAATTTCGAGGATTGTAGATTCTCGCATCCGTCGTCGTTCTTTACAATACTTGCTGCTTTTGAGGGGTTATGGTTCAGAGGAAATGATGTGAGTTTCTGCATCAGAGGTGAAAGCCCCCAGATTGGTTCGTTGCTTCCACACACCTCTTATCCTGAGAAACCTGGTCCTGACTGTCCAGAGGCCACTCGTAGAAGAGGGGTACTGTCACGGATATGTCAGAGGCTGCAGACCGTTGCACTGCATCTGTCTGCAGAAGGTATTGGCTGTTCGCTTTGCCCCGGTGCTATTAGCCACACCTGGACCTCGGTGTTTATAACTCACTACTTCCTTTTGGGAGAGGTGGGTGATATTTCCTATTTGCACTTCTCTGTTGAAGCTTGGAGCTGTAGCAGCCTGCTAGCGATGTCTTGGAGCTTGGAGCGCGTCGCTGTTTCTCTCAGAGTCTACTCAAGCTAAGTGTCCCCCTGGTTTAATTTATCCTTACTGTCTTTAGTGTTAGTGAGATTGACTAGCGTTCAACCCGTCCTTCCCTATGTAGGGCATTTTGCCAGGGTCACACAGGGAATAGGTATCCTGTTTGCTGATAGGTGCGGAACCTATATAGGGACGGTAGGAGACACAGGGTGATGTTAGATCAGTCTAGGGGTCTCCACTTCCCCCTTCCCTACTGTATGGTTCCCCTTCCCTAATCCCTTTGTGTTGCACTTAGTTTGTCCTACACTGCGTGTGACTGTTACATGGGGCTGCCGGTGACATCTACTACATTATCTGTACTCAGAGACATCACTGTGTTATCTGTGGTGTTACATAGGACTGCAAGTGACATCTACTACATTATCTGTGATCAGAGAGATATCACTGTGTTATCTGTGGTGTTACATGGGACTGCATGTGACATCTTCTACATTATCTGTACTCAGAGAGTTATCACTGTGTTATCTGTGGTGTTACATAGGACTGCAGGAGACATCTACTACACCATCTGTACTCAGGGTTATCACTGTGTTATCTGTGGTGTTACATAGGACTGCAGGTGACATCTACTGCATTATCTGTACTCAGAGAGTTATCACTGTGTTATCTGTGGTGTTACATAGGACTGCAGGTGACATCTCCTACATTATCTGTACTCAGAGAGTTATCACTGTGTTATCTGTGGTGTTACATAGGACTGCATGTGACATCTACTACATTATCTGTACTCAGAGAGTTATCACTGTGTTATCTGTGGTGTTACATAGGACTGCAGGTGACATCTCCTACATTATCTGTACTCAGAGAGTTATCACTGTGTTATCTGTGGTGTTACATAGGACTGCAGGTGACATCTCCTACATTATCTGTACTCAGAGAGTTATCACTGTGTTATCTGTGGTGTTACATAGGACTGCATGTGACATCTACTACATTATCTGTACTCAGAGAGTTATCACTGTGTTATCTGTGGTGTTACATAGGACTGCATGTGACATCTCCTACATTATCTGTACTCAGAGAGTTATCACTGTGCTATCTGTGGTGTTACATAGGACTGCAGGTGACATCTACTACATTATCTGTACTCAGAGAGTTATCACTGTGGTATCTGTGGTGTTACATAGGACTGCATGTGACATCTCCTACATTATCTGTACTCAGAGAGTTATCACTGTATTATCTGTAGTGTTACATAGGACTGCAGGTGACATCTCCTACATTATCTGTACTCAGAGAGTTATCACTGTGTTATCTGTGGTGTTACATAGGACTGCAGGTGACATCTACTACATCATCTGTACTCAGAGAGTTATCACTGTGTTATCTGTGGTGTTATATAGGACTGCAGGTGACATCTACTGCATTATCTGTACTCAGAGAGTTATCACTGTGTTATCTGTGGTGTTACATGGGACTGCCGGTGACATATACTGCATTATCTGTACTCAGAGAGTGATCACTGTGTTATCTGTGGTGTTACATAGGACTGCAGGTGACATCTACTACATTATCTGTACTCAGAGAGTTATCACTGTGTTATCTGCGGTGTTACATGGGACTGCCGGTGACATCTACTACATTATCTGTACTCAGAGAGATATCACTGTGTTATCTGTGGTGTTACATAGGACTGCAGGTGACATCTACATGGTAGTTGTATGATGCGTTGCGCTCGGCTTTTCGGGTCTGGTGATATACAGTAAATTGTGGTTCCATTCTCGTTGTTGTGTGTGGTGCTCAGTTATAATGTAGCACTACCACTCTCATCGTGTAGCAGCGTCGCTCCTGGTTGTGGATGTCAGGCTGCCATCACACTATCTGTATGTGGTCAGTATTTCTCATCAGTATTTGTAGCCAGGAGGGTGATTATTCAGAAGTGGTGCAGATGTTGTTCCACTCCGGGTTTTGGCCACAAATACTGATGTGAATACTGACCACTTACTAACCACTTACTGAGCACATACTGACCACTTACTAACCACTTACTGAGCACTTACTGACCGTGTGACCGGAGCCTCAGCGTTGAGGATTTTTGTCTCGGACGCTCTGCGATCTGGGTGAGAAGTGAGTGTGATCCCTTTCATCATCCCTCGTCATCATCACCTCTGCCATGTAATCTGCATATTACTCACCGCTCGCCCTGACGAGGAGGATGATGATGGTCGCTGCTGTGGGCCATGAGGGCAGGTTGGGAAGGTGTAGATATAAGGCAGCTGTGACCCCTCGGGGGCATCGCCCTACAGGTCACATGATGCCCGTGTGTCCACGGCGCGGGGCCAGTGTTGGTGGTCTCCTCCCCGAGGCCCCTGAACATAACGAGCAGTCGTTAGTGTAATTACCACTGGCAATAGGAGAACAATGACGAATGATTCTGCTCACGGGGGAAATAAGTATTTGATACTCTGCCGATTTTACAAGTTTTCCCACCTACAATGAATGGAGACATCTGTAATTGTTATCATCGGTGCACTTCACCTGTGAGAGACTGAATCTAAGAATAAAATCCAGAAAGTCACATTATAGGATTGTTACATAATTAAATTGCATTTTATTGCATGAAATAAGTATTTTATCCCCGACCAATCAGCAGGAATTCTGCTCCCACAGACCTGTTAGTTCTCCTGTAAGAAGCCTCCTATTCTGCACTCATTACCTGTATTAATTGCTCCTGTTTGACCTCGATACCTGTATAAAAGACACCTGTCCACACACTCAATCACACTCTAACCTCTCCACCATGGCCAAGACCAAAGAGCTGTCTAAGGACACCAGGGACAAAACTGTAGACCTGCACAAGGCTGGGATGTCTACAGGACAATAGGAAAGCAGTTTAGGCAGAAGGCAGCAACTGTTGGCACAATTATTAGAAAATGGGAGAAACACGAGATGACTGTCAATCTTCCTCGGTCTGGGGCTCCATGCAAGTTCTCACCTCATGGGATAAGGATGATTCTAAGAAAGGTCTGGAATCAGCCCACAACTACACGGGAGGACCTGGTCAATGACCTGAAGAAAGCTGGGACCACAGTCTCAAACATTATCATTAGTAACACACTACGCCGCCATGGATTAAAGTCCTGCAGGGCACGGAAGGTCCTCCTGCTCAAACCAGAACATGTCCAGGCCCATCTGAAATTCACCAATGACCATCTGGATGATCTAGAGGAGACATGGGTGAAGGTCATGTGGTCAGATGAAACCAAAATAGAACTTTTTGGTATGAACTCCCCTTGCTGTGTTTGGAGGAAGAAGAAGGATGAGTACAACCCCAACAACACCATTCCAACCATGAAGTGTGGTGGGGGAAACATCTTACCTTAGGGAGGATGGATGAGATCATGTATTGCGATATTTTTGGCCAACAACCTCCTTCCCTCAAAAAGAGCTGTAGTGCAGCAGTGTTCACACAGTGTGACAGATAGGCAGGGACCATGGAAAGTTCAACATAAAATGTATTTATTACAGAAAACAGTCAGTAAAAGGCGGATTTGCAGCGCCCCAGGGTCCTGGTCGTTGCAGTAATGTCATTCTTCCACCAGGGAGAGTGATGTTACGTCTGATGGCAATAAAGGAGATCACCTTACCAGGTATCACAAACCACACATCACACTTCACACTCCAGTCCACCAGGGGGAGCTATGCTCCTATCTATTAGGGCACTCCTCACAGTTGGGTAAAACTGGTGGTCTGGATAGGAAGTTAGGCAGAAGCTGACTGGGCATTGACCGAGTCAGAAGCTGACTGGGCTTCACCCAGGCAGCACCTGTCAGGCAGACAGGGGGAAGGAGGAACATCAAACAGCTGCAGACAGAGAGGTCACTGAAAGGGGTGGGATCCTGTCAGGGGCCTAGCCAGAAGGCCACAGAGCTGCGCCTGCCCCACGTGCGGCAGAATCCTAAGAAAGGACACGAAGGGAATTGCGTTGCTGAGAGTGAGACACGAAGTCATAGCGAAAGGAGAGAAAACCAGAAGGAGTTCTGCCCTGTAAGAGGCTGCCTCCTTCTGGGGCGCAGAAGCCAGTAGCCAGAACACCAAGGGAGCAATCGTCTCCAAGCCTTGCTTCAGAGACTGGCAGGACAGCTAGTTCCATATTAGTTGCCCAACCCATACCCAGGAGGCACGGTGGCAACTTGTGGGGGCTGGGGCGTCGTAGGGTCCCTGTAAAAAGCCTCAGGCCATCAGTCATACAGGTTTGTCCTATCCATACCATCTGGGGGACAGACAGAAAGAGACATAACATCTAGAACACCAACATCAGTTGTGAGGACCTCACCGAGAAGCTCAGCAGGGAGGGACTTGTTGTGAATTCTGTTATCAGGCTCCCTCCTGTGGTCATGAATGGTACTTCGGCTGGTTCTGTCCATGGACTTTCTCTGGTGCCTGTGGGTGTTTCTGAGTTTCCTTCCACAGGTGACGAGGCTAATTCGTTAGTGGGCTGCTCTATTTAACTCCACTTAGATCTTTGCCCCATGCCAGCTGTCAATGTTGTACTATGGCTCTAGTTCGCTCCTGGATCATTCTGAGTTCCTGTTGCTCCAGCAGAAGCTAAGTTCCTCTGTGCTATTTTGCTTGTTTGCTATTTTTTCTGTCCAGCTTGCTTTTCTCAATATTGCCTTGCTTGCTGGAAGCTCTGGGACGCAGAGGGGCGCCTCCCGCACCGTGAGTGGGTGCGGAAGGTATTTTTCCCTGCACTCTCTGCGTGGTCTTTTGTAGGTTTTTCTGCTGACCGCAAAGTAACCTTTTCTATCCTCGGTCTGTTCAGTAAGTCGGGCCTCACTTTGCTAAATCTATTTCATCTCTGTGTTTGTATTTTCATCTTTACTCACAGTCATTATATGTGGGGGGCTGCCTTTTCCTTTGGGGAATTTCTCTGAGGCAAGGTAGGCTTTATTTTTCTATCTTCAGGGCTAGCTAGTTTCTTAGGCTGTGCCGAGTTGCATAGGGAGCGTTAGGCGCAATCCACGGCTATTTCTAGTGTGTTTTGATAGGTTTAGGGATTGCGGTCAGCAGAGTTCCCACGTCCCAGAGCTCGTCCTTATTATCAGTAACTATCAGGTCCATTATTTGTCCAAACCACCGGATCATAACAGTACAGCTGGCCAAAAGTATTGATGCATCTCAATAGAGGAATAAGTGAAGCTCTGAGACCATTTTTTTTTCTTTGCAGTGTGTTTTGTCTCTCTTTTCCCCTTTACCTCTGGGTGGTTCAGAACACAGGTGTAGACATGGACATTCAAGGTCTGTCCTCTTGGATGGATAATCTCACTACAAGGGTACAAAACATTCAAGATTCTGTGGTTCAGAATCCGACGTCAGAGCCTAGGATTCCAATTCCTGATTTATTTTTTGGTGATAGATCTAAGTTCTTGAATTTCAAAAATAATTGTAAATTGTTTCTAGCTTTGAAACCTCGCTCCTCAGGTGACCCTGTTCAACAGGTAAGGATCATTATTTCCTTATTACGTGGCGACCCTCAAGACTGGGCATTTTCCCTTGCGCCAGGAGATCCGGCATTGCGTGATGTTGATGCGTTTTTCCTGGCGCTCGGATTGCTTTATGACGAACCTAATTCAGTGGATCAGGCAGAGAAAATCTTGCTGGCTCTATGTCAGGGTCAGGATGAAGCAGAGATATATTGTCAGAAGTTTAGAAAGTGGTCTGTGTTCACTCAGTGGAATGAATGTGCCCTGGCAGCAATCTTCAGAAAGGGTCTCTCTGAAGCCCTTAAGGATGTCATGGTGGGATTTCCCATGCCTGCTGGTCTGAATGAGTCTATGTCCTTGGCCATTCAGATCGATCGGCGCTTGCGTGAGCGTAAAACTGTGCACCATTTGGCGGTACTATCTGAGCATGGGCCTGAGCCTATGCAGTGTGATAGGACTTTGACCAGAGCTGAACGGCAGGAACACAGACGTCAGAATGGGCTGTGTTTTTACTGTGGTGACTCCACTCATGCTATCTCCGATTGTCCTAAGCGGTTCGCTAGGTCTGCCACCATTGGTACGGTACAGTCTAAATTTCTTTTGTCCGTTACTCTGATTTGCTCTTTGTCGTCCTATTCTGTTATGGCATTTGTGGATTCAGGCGCTGCCCTGAATTTGATGGACTTGGAGTATGCTAGGCGCTGTGGATTTTTCTTGGAGCCCTTGCAGCATCCTATTCCATTGAGAGGAATTGATGCTACGCCTTTGGCCAAGAATAAGCCTCAGTACTGGACCCAATTGACCATGTGCATGGCTCCTGCACATCAGGAGGATATCCGTTTCTTGGTGTTACATAATCTGCATGATGTGGTAGTTTTAGGGTTACCATGGCTACAGGTCTATAATCCAGTATTGGACTGGAAATCTATGTCTGTGTCCAGCTGGGGTTGCCAGGGGGTACATGGTGATGTTCCATTTTTGTCAATTTCGTCTTCTACTCCTTCTGAAGTTCCAGAGTTTTTGTCGGATTATCGGGATGTATTTGATGAGCCCAAAGCCAGTGCCCTACCTCCTCATAGGGATTGCGATTGTGCTATTAATTTGATTCCTGGTAGTAAGTTTCCTAAGGGCCGATTGTTCAATTTATCTGTGCCAGAACACGCCGCTATGCGGAGTTATATAAAGGAATCCTTGGAGAAAGGCCATATTCGTCCGTCGTCATCACCGTTGGGAGCAGGGTTCTTTTTTGTGGCCAAGAAGGATGGTTCTTTGAGACCTTGTATTGATTACCGCCTTCTTAATAAAATTACAGTCAAATTTCAGTACCCCTTGCCGCTGTTATCTGATTTGTTTGCTCGTATTAAAGGGGCTAGTTGGTTTACCAAGATAGACCTTCGAGGGGCGTATAATCTTGTGCGTATTAAACGGGGCAATGAATGGAAAACAGCATTTAATATGCCCGAGGGCCATTTTGAGTACCTGGTTATGCCATTCGGGCTTTCCAATGCTCCATCAGTATTTCAGTCCTTTATGTATGACATCTTCCGAAAGTACCTGGATAAATTCCTGATTGTGTATTTGGATGATATTTTGGTCTTTTTGGATGATTGGGAGTCTCATGTGAAGCAGGTCAGAATGGTGTTCCAGGTCCTTCGTGCTAATTCCTTGTTTGTGAAGGGGTCAAAGTGTCTCTTTGGAGTTCAGAAGGTTTCATTTTTGGGGTTCATTTTTTCCCCTTCTACTGTCGAGATGGACCCTGTTAAATTCCAGGCCATTCATGATTGGACTCAGCCAACATCTGTGAAGAGCCTGCAAAAGTTCCTGGGCTTTGCTAATTTTTATCGTCGCTTCATCGCTAATTTTTCTAGTGTTGCTAAACCGTTGACTGATTTGACCAAGAAGGGTGCTGACGTGGTCAATTGGTTTTCTACGGCCGTGGATGCTTTTCAGGAATTGAAGCATCGTTTTTCTTCTGCCCCTGTGTTATGCCAGCCAGATGTTTCGCTCCCGTTTCAGGTTGAGGTTGATGCCTCTGAGATTGGGGCAGGGGCTGTTTTGTCGCAAAAAAGTTCTGATGGCTCGGGAATGAAGCCATGTGCTTTCTTTTCTAGAAAGTTTTCGCCTGCTGAGCGCAATTATGATGTTGGTAATCGTGAATTGTTGGCCATGAAGTGGGCATTCGAGGAGTGGCGTCATTGGCTTGAAGGAGCCAAGCATCGCGTGGTGGTCTTGACAGATCACAAAAATTTGACTTATCTTGAGTCTGCCAAACGGTTGAATCCGAGACAGGCTCGATGGGCGTTGTTTTTCTCCCATTTTGATTTTGTGGTTTCGTACCTTCCGGGCTCTAAGAATGTGAAGGCTGATGCCCTGTCAAGGAGTTTTGTGCCTGACTCTCCGGGTGTTTCTGAGCCGGCAGGTATTCTCAAAAAGGGGATAATTTTGTCTGCCATCTCCCCTGATTTGCGGCGGGTGCTGCAAAAATTTCAGGCTGATAGACCTGACCATTGCCCAGCAGAGAAACTGTTTGTCCCTGATAAATGGACTAATAGAGTTATCTCTGAGCTTCATTGTTTGGTGTTGGCTGGGCATCATGGAATCTTTGGTACCAGAGATTTGGTGGCTAGATCCTTTTGGTGGCCATCTCTGTCACGGGATGTGCGTTCTTTTGTGCAGTCCTGTGGGACTTGTGCTCGGGCTAAGCCCTGCTGTTCTCGTGCTAGTGGGTTGCTTTTGCCCTTGCCGGTCCCGAAGAGGCCCTGGACGCATATTTCTATGGATTTTATTTCGGATCTCCCCGTCTCTCAAAAGATGTCAGTCATTTGGGTGGTTTGTGATCGCATTTCTAAGATGGTCCATTTGGTACCCTTGTCTAGATTGCCTTCCTCCTCTGATTTGGTGCCATTGTTCTTCCAGCATGTGGTTCGTTTGCATGGCATCCCGGGGAACATCGTTTCGGACAGAGGTTCCCAGTTTGTTTGTTTTGGCGATCCTTTTGTGCTAGGATGGGCATTGATTTGTCTTTTTCCTCGGCTTTCCATCCTCAGACAAATGGCCAAACCGAACGAACTAATCAGACGTTGGAAACATATCTGAGATGCTTTGTTTCTGCTGATCAGGATGATTGGGTGTCCTTTTTGCCGTTGGCTGAGTTTGCCCTTAATAATCGGGCCAGCTCGGCTACTTTGGTTTCGCCGTTTTTCTGCAATTCTGGTTTCCATCCTCGTTTCTCTTCAGGGCAGGTTGAGTCTTCGGACTGTCCTGGTGTAGATACTGTGGTGGATAGGTTGCAGCAGATTTGGACTCATGTGGTGGACAATTTGACATTGTCCCAGGAGAAGGCTCAACGTTTCGCTAACCGCCGGCGCTGTGTGGGTCCCCGACTTCGTGTTGGGGATTTAGTTTGGTTGTCGTCTCGTTATGTTCCTATGAAGGATTCCTCTCCTAAGTTTAAGCCTCGTTTCATTGGTCCGTATAAAATTTCTGAGGTTATCAATCCTGTGTCATTTCGTTTGGCCCTTCCAGATTCTTTTGCCATCCATAATGTGCTCCATAGGTCGTTATTGCGGAGATACGTGGCGCCTGTGGTTCCATCCGTTGACCCTCCTGCTCCGGTGTTGGTTGAGGGGGAGTTGGAGTATGTGGTGAAGATTTTGGATTCTCGTATTTCGAGATGGAAACTCCAGTACTTGGTCAAGTGGAAGGGTTATGGTCAGGAAGATAATTCCTGGGTTTTTGCCTCTGATGTTCATGCGGCCGATCTGGTTCGTGCCTTTCATTTGGCTAATCCTGGTCGGCCTGGGAGCTCTCGTGAGGGTTCGGTGACCCCTCCTCAAGGGGGGGGGGTACTGTTGTGAATTCTGTTATCAGGCTCCCTCCTGTGGTCATGAATGGTACTTCGGCTGGTTCTGTCCATGGACTTTCTCTGGTGCCTGTGGGTGTTTCTGAGTTTCCTTCCACAGGTGACGAGGCTAATTCGTTAGTGGGCTGCTCTATTTAACTCCACTTAGATCTTTGCCCCATGCCAGCTGTCAATGTTGTACTATGGCTCTAGTTCACTCCTGGATCGTTCTGAGTTCCTGTTGCTCCAGCAGAAGCTAAGTTCCTCTGTGCTATTTTGCTTGTTTGCTATTTTTTCTGTCCAGCTTGCTTTTCTCAATATTGCCTTGCTTGCTGGAAGCTCTGGGACGCAGAGGGGCGCCTCCCGCACCGTGAGTCGGTGTGGAAGGTATTTTTCCCTGCACTCTCTGCGTGGTCTTTTGTAGGTTTTTGTGCTGACTGCAAAGTAACCTTTTCTATCCTCGGTCTGTTCAGTAAGTCGGGCCTCACTTTGCTAAATCTATTTCATCTCGTGTTTGTATTTTCATCTTTACTCACAGTCATTATATGTGGGGGGCTGCCTTTTCCTTTGGGGAATTTCTCTGAGGCAAGGTAGGCTTTATTTTTCTATCTTCAGGGCTAGCTAGTTTCTTAGGCTGTGCCGAGTTGCATAGGGAGCGTTAGGCGCAATCCACGGCTATTTCTAGTGTGTTTTGATAGGTTTAGGGATTGCGGTCAGCAGAGTTCCCACGTCCCAGAGCTCGTCCTTATTATCAGTAACTATCAGGTTCATTATTTGTCCAAACCACCGGATCATAACAGGCGCTAGAGGAAGGCTACTGATTTCCACCTGGATCAGGGGACTTTGGATTTGCCTTCAGACCGGCCGGACTATGCCTACCCTGTGATCTGGTGCTCTGGACTGTGGACGCTGAAGCCTTCAGTAAAGGTAAAGAGACTGCAACCTTGTGTCCTCGTTATTCACTGTGCCTCTCACCATCCACCATCTACACACCGGGAAGCCCTGGGGATACACTTCACCTGTGGGAAGGTATACCATCTAGCTGCCATAACATCACCCCAGCGGACCCCTAAGCAGCGTCCGTCACCCTGACCGAATACCACAGGTGGTGTCACAAACATTATCCTATAAACTTTCGTCCTTTTATTGGACGCCCCTCAAAGGGCCACGGACTGGGTCAGGCCACCGTGACATCCCCGACGAGAACTGGAGGACCCAGCTCTGAGTACCCCACTGCCCTGCCCTGTCCTTTTGGAGCGCTGGATAGGTAGCCCTGGTGAGTGTCCACCTGATGAAGACGGTACTTCCGTTGAAGAGCGATGTGGCTTAAACCCCGTTCTGGTGTCAGTTTGCTTTCGGCGCTCCTTTGACCGAGTTTCACCCTTTTCCTTTTTACTCACAAAAACCGGAAAAACAATATTCTCTGGTTCACAGCTTGGTTCTCCAAACAGTCCGTGACCAAACCAGTTGCCGTGGGCTATCGTACCACCGTATCTCTTGGGTTTTTCACCTGCTTGAAGTTCCTGGCTCAGTGTTAGCTTCAGATAGGCCTGGGTGCACAGAGCCTCCTGCTCTGCAGTTTACAAAACCAAAAACTGACACACCCAAGACAAAACTGACAGTTTAAATGGGAATCGTGGACGTAGAGCCACTCCCAAAACCCAGAGTGGAGAGAGGGATTCGCCCCACTACCAAACCTGTAAATCATTCAAAAAATAATAGCCCATGTCAGGTTTTCCTGAAATCTGAATTGGTCAACTATATTGACCGAAACCATACTCACTTTTACTTTGCCTTGTAGTTCACAGGTGTTTTGTTGTAAACACTTTGCGCTCCAGCAGGTTTAATACATCTTTACCCATCCTGAGGGACACATACCGGCCCTAGTATATCATCTCCCTCATTGCCTCATATATCCTCCCCTGACAGGGCATCCGCATTTCCCTATGACTTCCCCACTTGATGTTCCCCCATTAAGCTAAAAGTTTGTAGTGATAGGAACCATTTGATGACCCAAGTATTCCTCTCCTTGGCATTTCTCATCCATACCAAGGGTGAATGGTTTGTCATCAAGCGAAACTGTCGCCCGAGCAAATAATAACATATTGACTACAAGGCCCCTTAATAGCCTGGCACTCCTTCTCCACTATGCTATAATTTTATTCGGCCGTGGTAAGTTTCCTACTCAAGTAGGCGACCGGATGTTCTTCTCCGTTCATCTCGTGTGACAGAACAGCTCCTAGACCTATATCCGAGGCATCCATTTGTACAATGAAGTCTTTCTTGGCGTTGGGGCTAGTGAGGATGGGCTGTCCGCACAATGACAACTTCATAGATTGGAACGCTTCCTCCGCCTGGGGGTTCCACCGAACCATGACTGACTTCTTTTCCTTTAAGAGATCGGTCAAGGGTGCCGATCTCCCAGCAAAATCAGGTATGAAGCTTCGGTAATACCCAATGATGCCGAGGAACGCTCTTACATGTTTAGTAGTAACAGGCCGGTCAGTTTTGAATGGCCTCAATCTTATTTTTTTAGGGTTTGATAACTACACGGCTAATTAAATGCCCTAAGTACCGAACTTCCTCAAGACATATTGCACATTTTTTTGGATTCACTGTCAAGCCCGCGGCTCTGAGCGAATTCACTCCATCTTGTACCTGAGACAAGTGGGCATGCCAGTCAATACTAAAGACGATAATATCACCCAAATACACTGACCTATCACTCTGATGGGGCTCTAACACTATGTCCATCAGCCTCTGGAATGTGGGTGGGGCTCCATGTATGCCATGACTTGTCTCCGGGCCTCAGGCACACAGTACAGTTTCATCTGGACCCTTACCTGAGGCTTGGTGACAATGTCATGTTGGATCACAGATGTATGGCTGGGCATTTCCGAGAATAGATCCATATTCTGTTAATTCTGCATTAATTTCCGAGCCTCTCGACGCTGCTGGGTAGCGAGAGCGTCACTTACTTTTATGTATCTCTCAGCCTCCATCTGGGCTGGTGTCATAGGGTCCCGAGATGATCCGACCGGAGTAGCATCCGTAATCATACACTCCTAGTCTTTCCATGCTTTCACAGATTTATATGATACAACTGTTCGGGTTTTCTCTTCCCTGGTTGGTATACTCTGTAGTTCACCTCCACAACCTTTTCCCAAACTTCACATGGCCCTTGCCTCTTGACCATAAGCCATCCCCTTCATTGAAGGATGTATTATGGCCTTTCTGTTATTTGCTCAGCTCTGCACTGCCTAAGCATTCACTAAATGTATTTTCACTATGGGTATAACCACTGCGATCCGCTCCTGCATATTAGCCACGTGTTCTATTAAACTCCTATGCAGGTAGGCAGCTGCTCCTACGTTTCTTTGCCTATGTCCAGCTTATCCCTAGGAAGCATACACTGACAGTATATACAGGGCTACGGTGTATAATTTCACTGGTGATTATTGTATTACCTGTACTCTGAGAGTATATGCAGCGCCCCAGAGACCTGGTCATTGCAGTATGGCGCTCTGCCGCTAAGGGGAGTAGCAGTACGTCTGATGGCACTAAGGAGTTCACCTGACCAGGTATCACCAGAACACATTACACTTCACACTCCGGCCACTAGGGGGAGAAAAAGGCTTTATTTATTGGGCCACTCCTCACACTGGTAAAACTAGGGGCTGGGGAGGAAGTTAGTCAGAAGCTGACTGGGTTGGATTCAGGCAACATCCCATGGCAGGGGGTGTTGCAGGGAGAAGGCACAGGGGGGCCCCTGTCAGGTGTGGGAACCTGGCAGGTGCCTAGCGAACAGAACAGAACGTAACGGAACCACGCCTGCACACCCTGCGGCGGTATCCTAAGAAAGACACACGAAAGGAAGGATATTATGGAACCGTGTAAACGAGATCAAGCACAAAGGAGAGCCAGTAAGAGTCGTGCCGAGAGAGAGAAAGGCAACATCTTACTGAGGCGCGTAGTCGGTGGCCGGAACACCGTAGGAGTAACTGGCTTCAGGCCTTACTTCAAACTCCGCTGGACAGTCAGTCATAGGTTGGCTGTCTACCTTCTACACCTACGAATACATAGGGGGCAACATTGGGAGAGGGGCGTCTCTAGGGTCCCGGAAGACCTCCAAGCCTTCCCGTCATACGGGTGGCGTCCTAGCCATAACATACCTGGGGGACGTTAGAAACTAGTAACATCTGGAACCAAAGAACGAGAGAGAGCTGTAGAGAACGAACGAACGAGAACAGCAGTTGTGAGGACTATTCCGAATGCTCAGCAGGATAGGACTACAACACACAGGCGCTAGTGGTAGGCAACGATTTCCATCTGTGAAGAAAATTCTGGATGTGCCCATCGGACCGGCCGGTCTCTGAAAGCCCTGTTAAACGTACTCTGGATAGAGGATCCTGAAGCCTTCAGTAAAGAGGTAAAGAGACTGCAACCTTGTGTCCTCATTATTGACTGCACCTCACACCATCGCCACCTACACCACTGGGAAGCCCTGGGGACATACTTCACCTGTGGGAAGGTATACCATCCAGCTGCCATTCCATCACCCCAGTGGACCCCATAGCAGCGTCGGTCACCCTGACCGAACACCACAGGTGGCGTCACGAACCCCTGACAGACTGCAACACTACTTTCATTGGACGCCCCTTAGCAGGGTCGCGGACCGGGTCTAGCCACCGTGACAGCCTCAGAACCGAACCACAGAGGCCCGGTACCGAAACGCGTGGCCCTGTGTCTGGGGGCGCTCCATATATACAATGCTCCAGTGTATGTCACTGGTGATCACTGTATTACCTGCAAACTGACACTATATACAGAGCTCCTGTTTATAATGTCACCAGTGATCACTGTATTACCTCTACACTATATACAGAGCTCCTATGTATAATGTCAGTGGTGATCATCACTGTATTACCTGTACACTGACAGTATATACAGAGATACAGTGTATAATGTCACTAGTGATCACTGTCTTACCTGAACACTGACACTATATACAGAGCTCATGTGTATAATGCCACTGGTAATCTCTGAATTATCTGTACACTGACACTATATACAGAGCTCATGTGTATAATGCCACCGGTGATCACTGTATTACCTGTAAACTGACACTATACATTATATGCTGTATACAGAGCTCATATACAGTATATGTCACTGTTGATCCCTGTATTACATGTACAAATAATACTGAGATCCTGTGCATAATTTCACTGGTGATCACTGTATTACCTGTCCACTGACACTATATACAGAGCTCCTGTGTATAATGACACTGTTGATCCCTGTACTACCTGTACACTATATACTGAGCTCCTATGTATAATGTCACTGGTGATCACTTTATTACCTGTACGCTGACACTATATACAGAGCTCCTGTGTATAATGTCACTAGTGATCACTATATTACCTATACACTATATACACATCTCCTGTGTATAATGTCACTGGGGATTACTGTATTACCGGTACATGGACACTATGTACAGAGCTCATGTGTATAATGCCACTGGTGATCACCATATTATCTGTACACTGACATTATATACTAAGCTCCTGTGCATAGCTTTACTTGCGATTGCTTTATTACCTGTACAATATATACAGAGCTCCTGTGTATGTCACTGGTGATCACTGTATTACCTGTACACTAACACTATATACAGAGCTCCTGTGTATGTCACTGGTGATCACTGTATTACCTGTACACTGACATGATATACAGCGCTCCTGTGTATAATGTCACTGGTGATCACTGTATTACCTGTACACTGACATCATATACAGAGCTCCTGTGTATAATGTCACTGGTGATCACTGTATTACCTATACAATTACATTATATACAGAGGTTCTGTGTATAATTTCACTGGTGATCTCAGTATTACCTGTATGCCCCAAGAGATAAAATCACTTAACTTTAATAGTATTCCTTTAAAATACAAATGGGCTATAAGACATACAAAAACTGAGACTAAGAGCACTTGTGCATTTGAAACGCGTACAGTTTACACAGGCACGCTCCTTCCGGTATTTGCGGTTTTTGTATGTCTTATAGCCTATTTCTATTTTAAATGAATACTATTAAAGTTAAGTGATTTTACCTCTTGGAGCTGGATTCCCTTTTTTCCACATGTGCATCTCTAGGTGTCTGGTAGAGACGCGAATCCGTGCTCAAGATTTCCTGCACTCATAAGAAAATTCATCTAAATGGTGAGTTGAATATACCTTTTTTCTACACTGACACTATATACAGAGCTCCTGTGTATAATATGACTGGTGATCACTGTATTACCTGTACACCGACACTATACATAGAGCTTCTTTGAATGTTACCAGTGATCACTGTATTATCTGTACACTGACACTATATACAGAGCACCAGTGTATGTCACTGGTGATCACTGCATATTACCTGTATACTGACACTATATACAGAGCTCCTGTGAATAATATCATTGCTGATCACTGCATAATGTAATGTGCATAATGTAACAAGTGATCACTGTATTATCTATGCACTATATACAGAGCTCCTGTGTATAATGTTACTGGTGATCCCTGTATTACCTGTACACTGACACTATATACAGAGCTCTTGTGTATAATGTCACTGGTGCTCCCTGTATTACCTGTACACTGACACTATATACAGAGCTCCTGTGTATAATGTCACTGGTGATCCCTGTATTACCTGTACACTGACACTATATACAGAGCTCTTGTGTATAATGTCACTGGTGATCCCTGTATTACCTGTACACTATACATAGAGCTCCTGTGTTTAATGTCACTGGTGATCATTGAATTACCTGTACACTTTACACTGCACACAAAATTCCTGTGTATAATGCCACTGGTGATCACGGTATTACCTGTACACTATACACTATATACACAGCTTACTGTATTATATGTACACTACATACACAGCTTACTGTATTATATGTACACTACAATGAAACTATATACAGAGCTCCTATGTATGTCACCAGTGGTAATATTAATGTTATTAGTATTGGAGTTTTTATTAATGATCATTATTGTAGCATTCAGTCACCATGTGGTGGTAGTATGTGGTCTGATCATGATGTGACCATTTGGCTGCCTGATTCTTCTATTTTTGCGATTGTGTGAGGTGCCAAATATCCTGACAAGAAAATTCCAATATTCTATATAATGGGAATATGCGACCCTTAAAGGACCCATTAGGCTCTTCAAATTTTGCCCCTTCATGAGCTGGACCAAAGTAGATCTTGCCTTGTATTTGAAGCTGTGTGGGCAGTGTTTATTGGTGGAGAGGTGGTGGACAGCTGACCCTTGTCTTGAAAGAAACTTGATAGCCCCCGTAAAGAGTAAGGGAACCTGTAAATTAGAGAAATGATGCTCAGAGTGTGGAAAATAGTAAAGACACCAGTGAGGCTTGCCACAATGGCTCTGCGGTCTATGTTGCTGTGCCCAAATATCTCGCTCAAACCTGGAAAGATGTTTCAGAAGATTTTAGGATCCTGGCATGGGGAGCAGCTTCTCGTCTTCATCCCATCTAATCTCCTAAGGAATGGGTTGGGTCTCTCCTTGTGTATTTGGTTGTGTTCCATCGACTGCTAGAACAGCCTAGATATTTTTATTGTTGGCTTACATGAGGGCAAAGAGGAGGCTTTTGTGGTTGGTGGCCTGCAGCTAGGTTATGCTTCTTCTGAAGGAAGAGACTGTGCGCATGCTCACCAAGATGTTTAACTGTGTGGAGCAGGAAGATTGCCCCAATGGTTTTCTTTCTATTATCTAATCAGAGCAACAAATAACTTGTATGCCCATAACTAAGTCAGCCGACATCCTCAATGATTTCTTGCTGAAAGGCTGGAGGAGTAGCGCAGGGCCCTCTGGACATGCACACTTTACTCTTATTGAGTTAGCAGTAGAGGAAGGCTCAGGATCCTCACTACTGATGTAATGAAGTAATAACAGTGGCTATTCAATTTAGAACAATTTTTTGGAAGTTTTTTGTAATAGTTGAAGAAGTTGTAGATTTTGTAGAAGGTCCCAGGAATTCCGCCAATGAGATACCTATGGCTATGAGTGATGGCTGGGGAGGAATGGCCTACAAGAGTAACACTAAGAATACAGCACCATCAATCTCCACTGCGAAAATAGATGAGAATACTGCAGATTGAGATGACGAGTTATTCCAACCCCATCTCCTAAAACTAACTTGCTTCTTCCTTTGGATTGTGGATGTGGATTATTACCACATGGCCATTTTGGCTTCTAATTTTTTAAAGTGGACCCCAAGCTTGTTACTTATTAGTGGTCCCATGTGGGGGTTCTGATGATGACCAGTGTCCAGTCAGTGTATTTACTTGACCAGGTTTGGACATTATCAACTCATTTCTCTGAGATGTGAAGAAGAGTTATCATGTCCGTGGACAGTGATGCTGTGAATTTTCATGGAAAGTTAATGAAGACCCAGTGGAGATGATTAGTCTTCTGTTCTTGAAGGTCATTCTTTCTGGTGGCTAATTGAACAGAGATGGGTATTAAATTCTGAACAGCTGTTCTGGTTCCAGTGGTGAGTTATGAGATATCATCTATAGCTCCCAGACCTCATATATGAATCCCCGGAGTCATCTTTATCTCCCAAACCTGATATACATCTTCTATGATCTCAAGTGTCTAATCCTTATATAAAGCTTTGAGACTTCATGCTTGGCTTCCAGACCTCATATACACCTCCAAGCCCCTAGAAAAAGTGAATAGATTGCAGTTGTGAGGTATTAATCCAAGATGCTACTATAGCTCTCAAGTCTCAGCTTCAGCTTCAGACTTCACATGAATCTCACAGACCTCATCTATCTACCATGCCTAAATCTCCACTTCCATTTGTAGCTTCCAGGTCTAGTTTCAGACCTGGTGTCACATATCCCAATCTCATTTATGGCTCCTAAACTTCCTTAGCTCCCACTTCTTATCTAAATCCTCCAGACTTGATGTTATGCAAATAGTCAAGATTTGTCATCTTCCAATGACTGATGCTTTTTCTTAACAGGATACCAGAGTTCCACTCTTTGGACCATTGGATGGATGATGGACAGTCAATAGTGAGTTCTTTAAGAATTGCACCTTCAATTTCTAATTGACACCATTACGGATGCTCCTCACCAGCAATCACCTTCGTTTATTAATCTGGACTCAAGTTCTGTCTTTGATAAGTACAAATAATAATCAGTCCTGGTCTGAGTAAAACGGACTTCACAATATTCCTACAGAGGGTAACACTTCCAAGGTTTATGTAGAACAATCCATTTTAACCTTCTATTCGACCTTCCATTACTCATCGCTTTGATATCATGTGAGACACAATTAGAGACCAGAATATTTGTTATTAATCCCCAGAGCCTCTAATAATTGTTCTAACTTTATACAGTGTCTCATAGAAAATACAGAACACAGAATAGCAGGGGCAAAAATAGGTGCCAGTCAGAGTCAGACTGATACCAAGCCACTTTCACTCACCCGCCCCCTTCCTTCTCCCCTCTCTCTTTTGCTGTAGCTGACAATCTAGCTGACAGTTTTAGTCTCCTAGAAAATAGGCTTAGACAGTAGACTAAAGGTACCGTTACACTAAACGATTTACCAACGATCACGACCAGCGATACGACCTGCCCGTGATCGTTGGTAAGTCGTTGTGTGGTCGCTGGGGAGCTGTCACACAGACATCTCTCTCCAGCGACCAACGATCAGGGGAACGACTTCGGC
The DNA here is from genome assembly GCF_032444005.1 of Ranitomeya imitator. Taxonomy (NCBI): domain Eukaryota; kingdom Metazoa; phylum Chordata; class Amphibia; order Anura; family Dendrobatidae; genus Ranitomeya; species Ranitomeya imitator. Next base: position 839,945,019 of record NC_091284.1, on the reverse strand, counting down.
ATCGTTGAAACTGTCTTCAACGATGCCGAAGTCCACGGGTAACCAGGGTAAACATCGGGTTACTAAGTGCAGGGCCGCACTTAGTAACCCAATATTTACCCTGGTTACCATTGTAAAAGTAAAAAAAAAAAACACTACATACTCACATTCCTGTCACGTCCCCCAGCGTCAGCTTCCCTGCACTGTGTAAGCGCCGGCCGTAAAGCAGAGCGGTGAAGTCACCACTGTGCTCTGCTTTACGGCCGGCCGGCGCTGACACAGTGCAGGGAAGCTGACGGCGAGGGACGTGACAGATTATCGGAATGTGAGTATGTACTGTTTTTTTTTTTTTTACTTTTACAATGGTAACCAGGGTAAATATCGTGTTACTAAGCGAGGCCCTGCGCTTAGTAACCCGATATTTACCCTAGTTACCAGTGAACACATCGCTGGATCGGCGTGACACACACCGATCCAGCGATGACAGCGGGAGATCCAGCGACCAAAAAAAGGTCCTGATCATTCCCCAGCGACCAACGATCTCCCAGCAGGGGCCTGATCGTTGGTCGCTGTCACACATAACGATTTCGTTAACGATATCGTTGCTACGTCACAAAAAGCAACTATATCGTTAACGAAATCGTTATGTGTGAAGGTACCTTAATGCAAGTAGGAAATTGGATGTGGCCAAATTGTGAACCAGTTTAGTTAACATGCAAGAGCTCCTGTTGGGACAATAGATCCTGGCAATACTAACAATGATGTCCATTGTGTACAGACAAAGAGCTATAGATTGATCAGGTGATTAAATAAGGAGGCCTTTGTTCCCAGGAAATACATTGTCCTTTCAGGGGAGATGAACTACATTTACACAAAACTCCTTTTGTCCCTGAATGGGCTATATTGCACCTGCAACAGAGATGTCTTCAAGATAAAATATGGAATATTAAAGTTTGTATAAATCCGATAAGGATGGGACATACATTTTCAGCGTCAGGGAGAACCAGAGAAGAAAATGCATATTTTCTCATGACTGTAACCCCTGCCAATAAGCCACAAATTAATAGTGGACAGACCGCTGACAACAACCAGGTCATGTTTGGTCTCGGGTAAAATCCCAATAAATATATAGCGGCAATCTTGAACTTCTGCGATCATCTGGAGAGGACTTATTGCATAAGGTGGGATTTTCATAATATTATTTTGGCTGAGAACAGCCCACAACCCAGCCAACATGAGGCTATGAGCTCAGGTGCTCATAATAGATCAAGGTAAATTATGATCTGTGTTCAATGCAAAGGATGATACAGTTCGGTGTGGGCTTCGTCCTGTTAACCAGACGTTTTCAACGAATTGCTTCCATCCACTAAAGGTACCTTCACACATAACGATATTGTTAACGATATCGTTGCTTTTTGTGACGTAGCAACGATATCGTTAATAAAATCGTTATGTGTGACAGCGACCAACGATCAGGCCCCTGCTGGGAGATCGTTGGTCGCTGAAGAAAGTCCAGAACTTTATTTCGTCGCTGGACTCCCTGCTGACATCGCTGGATCGGCGTGTGTGACACCGATCCAGCGTTGTCTTCACTGGTAACCAGGGTAAACATCGGGTAACTAAGCGCAGGGCCGCGCTTAGTAACCCGATGTTTACCCTGGTTACCATCCTAAAAGTAAAAAAAACAAACAGTACATACTTACCTACCGCTGTCTGTCATCCAGCGCTGTGCTCTGCACTCCTCCTGTACTGGCTGTGAGCGTCGGTCAGCCGGAAAGCAGAGCGGTGACGTCACCGCTCTGCTTTCCGGCCGCTGTGCTCACACAGACAGTACAGGAGGAGTGCAGAGCACAGCGCTGGATGACAGACAGCGTTAGGTAAGTATGTACTGTTTGTTTTTTTTACTTTTAGGATGGTAACCAGGGTAAACATCGGGTTACTAAGCGCGGCCCTGCGCTTAGTTACCCGATGTTTACCCTGCTTACCGGCATCGTTGGTCGCTGGAGAGCGGTCTGTGTGACAGCTCTCCAGCGACCAAACAGCGACGCTGCAGCGATCCGGATCGTTGTCGGTATCGCTGCAGCGTCGCTTAATGTGAAGGGGCCTTAAGTTGTCTCATCTCTGTGATCGGCCTAGTAAGTTCTCCTGTTAATCCCTTTTATTTTCTGTAACTGTATACTGTAAACCGTGCCTCGAAGCCATACGCTACCAGAAACCAGACCTCCAGTCAGCCTGCAAAACGCGCCTGGTGGTGGCAGCAAGTAGTCTGGGAGTATAGTGGAGTTAGCAGTGATCGTGTGGGGGTATATACATCTATTCCACGGTTTGGAATCAGAGGTATATATGCCATATGCTCACTGTTAGTTTCCTGATAACCGGCCTATTAGTAGAAACAGCCTGCAGCCTCCTAGTTAAACACTAGTCAGTCATGTAATAGTCAGGACAATTGGGGGCAGCAGAGAACAGTTGAACACAAAGATCCCAGCGGATGGTTCCGCGTTACTTTCCCTGGCTGCAATATTTTGACACTGTGCTATGAAATAAGTATTTGCATCCCTAAAATCCCCACCCATTGGTTTTTAATAGGGTAAAGATTTGCACCATTGCCTCAATTTTAGAAGCAATAGTTGTTACTAGGCTTGAGCAAAACGGATCGGACAAATTCAAAAGTCGCCGACTTTTGGCAAAGTCGGGTTTCATGAAACCCGACCCGATCCTAGTGTGTGATCGGCCATGCGGTCGGCGATCTTCGCGCCAAAGTCGCGTTTCGTATGATGCGTTTGGCGCCATTTTTTCAGCCAATGAAGGAGCGTGGGCAGAGTGATGACATAGGTCTTAGGGGCGTGGATGCTTATCGCCATCTTCTCACTGTAGCGATTTGCAATGTGTAACACCAGCTTTTCTGTTCAGGGACGAAGGAGAGAGAGAGAGAGAGAAAAAATTTCCCATTGACTTTGCATTGCGTTTCGTGTTTCGGTCGATCCCCGACTTTTCGCCATAGTCGGCCCATTTCACTCGACTCGACTTTTGAGATAGTCAAACTCGACCCTAAAAAAGTAAAAGTTGCTCAACCCTAGTTGTTACTAGAGAGACAGTCGTGCCTCAGCACCACCATCGGGTTCACGTCAGACCAGAACTTCCCTGGTGCCGTCCACTGCAGATCTTTTGGAGTTTAGTTCAGTTTTGAAGAGAAAACACAGTAGTCTGACAATAAATGGCTTCACCCAACCACTGACCATGAGTGGAGGAAAAGGAAAAGTTTTGGTGTTATCATTCATATTCTCTGAAAAAAGGCCAAGAAAGCAAAAAGTCTGCCGCGGTGTGTACACTTTTGAGCACAACTGTATATCGTCTTTATCCCCCCAGCCACTTTCCAGTGAAGCTGTGAACATGGTTGCTCCTTGTCCTCCTCCTACTCTTCCTCCTCATCTTCCAAAACTGTCTCCTGCCTGGATATTTGTGTACCTGGCCACTGTTGATACAGGAACCCATCCTCCAAGACATGCGTGGACAACTAACCTGATAATGGTGCTAATTTTCCCTGTTCCTCTTGTGCCACCACCTCATCCACCATTGCCTGAGAATAGAAGTGGGAGAGTAACGCTGATGATGGTGTCATCAGCGCCGGCCATGTTGATGGAGTGCTCAAAGCAGCACAATATGGCACACACATCCCACATGGAGGCCCGCTCATTGGTCATGAAGTGGTGCTGTTCCATAGAGCGACTCCCCGTGTGTGCTGCATACTCCACGATAGCCTGCTGCTGTTCGCACAGTCGCTCCAGTATAGCCTGCTGCTGTTCGCACAGTCGCTCCAGTATAGCCTGCTGCTGTTCGCACAGTCGCTCCAGTATAGCCTGCTGCTGTTCGCACAGTCGCTCCAGTATAGCCTGCTGCTGTTCGCACAGTCGCTCCAGTATAGCCTGCTGCTGTTCGCACAGTCGCTCCAGTATAGCCTGCTGCTGTTCGCACAGTCGCTCCAGTATAGCCTGCTGCTGTTCGCACAGTCGCTCCAGTATAGCCTGCTGCTGTTCGCACAGTCGCTCCAGTATAGCCTGCTGCTGTTTGCACAGTCGCTCCAGCATATGCGAGGTGGAGTTCCACCTTGTGTGTACGTGACATATGAAGCAGGGTACAGAAAGACAAAAACAACGTTGCAGTGCAGACAGGACAGCAGCATCAGAATTTTTCTTGAAGTTCTACATCACCAAATTCTGCACATGTGCCAGGTAAGGGATGTGGGTCACACCGGCCAGGCCTAGAGCTGCTATGAGATTTTGCCCATCATCGCACAGCACCAGACTGAGATTCACCAGCACCAACCACTCATCTGTCCACAGCTCCTGCACGGTGTGGGATTTGTCGCCCAAACAGATGAGTTTCAGAACATGCTGTTGTTTCCCCCTGACTTTGCTGATGCTGGTGGTGCAGGAGTTATGTTGACCAGATGATGAGGTGGAGGAGGAAACAGTAGAGGAAGAGGAGGCAACATGAACAGAGAAACATCCAGCAAGGCACGGTGGTGGGTACAACATTCGCCAACGTGTTTTCCACCTCAGGCCCAGCGGCCACTACGTTAGCCCAGGGAGCAGTTAGAGAGATATTAACTCCCTTATCAAACAGTTTAATGGCTTATCTGATTGATCCTCCGCAAGACTAGGCTATGTGCACATGTTCAGGATTTCTTGCAGAAATTTCCTGAGCAAAACAGGACATTTTCTGCAAGAAATCCGCATGCGTTTTTTGCACGTTTTTTTTGCGGATTTTTCCAGAGGTTCCCAATGCAATAATATAGTGGTAAATCTGCAAAACAAACTGCAAAATTAATGAACATGCTGCGTTTTTTACCGCGATGTGTTTTTTTTCGCAGAAAAAAATGCATCATGTGCACAAAAATTGCAGAATGCATTCTAAATGATGGGATGCATATGTATGCGGTTTTTCACTTTTTTATAGCGAAAAAACGCAAAAAAAACCACGAAAAATCTGCAACGTGTGCACACAGCCTTACTGACAGCACAAGTCTTGCAGAGATTGGACAGTAATAGTCCGTGCTCCAAACATGAAAAAAAACAAGATCCACCCAAGCAGAGAATATGTAATAAAACAGTGTCTCTTTATTGAGCATATGGCACTTTAACATACTCATTATATAGCATTTTTGTGGACTTGTACATACATGCACTTCACATAGGGTGCTTTACTTCCCCCAGAATTCTTCATACTATGCACTGCTTTATTTCTCTCTATCTATCAATATATGTGTGCAAATACATGCATATACCTTATGGTTCATACGCTCTTTATGAATGTATGATTTTCTATATTTTTATTTTTTATATATCATTTTCTTATATACCGTATATAATTTTGTTGGTGATTCTAATGGTGATAAATTATTTTAGTCCCTATCTTGCTTATGCAAAGTAGTAATTATCACATTTTTGTTTTTTACTTATCATTTTTTATTATTTAATATTTTTCTAGTTTTTTCTACTTGGTGCTTATTTCTTTTAGGGGTGATACTATAATATAGATACATTATAATATAGATACACATTATTTTGTGAATTATACCTTACCCTTTCCTTTTTGCGCAATTCTTGATACGTGCACAATTTTTGTATATATCTAATGTCAGTATGCTTTTCTATTGTCGTACTATTTTCAATAAAGATACACTGTTTTATTATATATTCTCTGCTTGGGTTGATGTTGTTTTTTTTCATGTTTGGAGCATGGACTATTGTTTTCCCTCTTAGTGGTTTCCACTAAATATTCTGCACAAACGGTGATCTTATGGTATTTAATTATTTGGTTATATAAAATATTTCTAGAATAAGAATTGGGTACTCCTATATAATACCATTGGTCATCACCGTTGTGTTTATCTTAGAGATTGGACAGTGTCCACTTCAGTTCCTCCAATTTATGTGTAATAGGAATAACAATCCCCAAATGCTCTCATGAGACATATGAATCACAAATGTGTAGGTCCAATAATGCTCCTCATAACAAGATAACTGTCTATAACAAGCTCCAGTATTCCCTGCTGCGGCTCGCACAGTCGCTCCAGTATCCCCTGCTGCGGCTCACACAGTTGCTCCAGTATCCCCTGCTGCTGCTCGCACAGTCGCTCCAGTATCCCCTGCTGCTGCTCGCACAGTCGCTCCAGTATTCCCTGCTGCGGCTTACACAGTCGCTCCAGTATCCCCTGCTGCTGCTCGCACAGTCGCTCCAGTATTGTCTGCTGCGGCTCACGCAGTCGCTCCAGTATCCCCTGCTGCTGCTCGCACAGTCGCTCCAGTATTCCCTGCTGCGGCTCACACAGTCGCTCCAGTATCCCCTGCTGCTCCTCGCACAGTCGCTCCAGTAATCCCTGCTGCGGCTCACACATTCGCTCCAGTATCCCCTGCTGCTGCTCGCGCAGTCGCTCCAGTATCGTCTGCTGCGGCTCACACAGTCGCTCCAGTATCCCCTGCTGCTGCTCGCACAGTCGCTCCAGTATTGTCTGCTGCGGCTCACACAGTCGCTCCAGTATCCCCTGCTGCTGCTCGCACAGTCACTCCAGTATCCCCTGCTGCTGCTCTCACAGTTGCTCCAGTATTGTCTGCTGCAGCTCACACAGTCGCTCCAGCATCCCCTGCTGCTGTTCGCACAGTGACTCCAGTATCCCCTGCTGCGGCTCGCACAGTCGCTCCAGCATCCCCTGCTGCTGTTCGCACAGTGACTCCAGTATCCCCTGCTGTGGCTCGCCCAGTCGCTCCAGTATCCCCTGCTGCGGCTCGCACAGTCGCTCCAGTATTCCCTGCTGCAGCTCACAGTCACTCCAGTATCACCTTCTGCTGCTCGCACAGTCGCTCCAGTATCGCCTGCTGTGGTTCACATAGTTGCTCCAGTATTGTCTGCTGTGGCTCACACAGTCGCTCCAGTATCCCCTGCTGCTGCTCACACAGTCGCTCCAGTATCCCCTGCTGCTGCTCGCACAGTCACTCCAGTATCACCTTCTGCTGCTCGCACAGTCGCTCCAGTATCGCCTGCAGCTGCTCGCACAGTCGCTCCAGTATCACCTTCTGCTGCTCGCACAGTCGCTCCAGTATCGCCTGCAGCTGCTTGCACAGTCGCTCCAGTATCACCTTCTGCGGCTCACACAGTCGCTCCAGTATCACCTTCTGCTGCTCGCACAGTCGCTCCAGTATCACCTTCTGCTGCTCGCACAGTCGCTCCAGTATCGCCTGCAGCTGCTCGCACAGTCGCTCCAGTATCACCTTCTGCAGCTCACACAGTCGCTCCAGTATCACCTTCTGCTGCTCGCACAGTCGCTCCAACATGTCAAGGGAAAGTTCAACTTGTGGGTCCATCACATATGAGCTGGTGAACGGGAAGGAAGAAGGGACACTGCAGCACAGACAGGCGAGCAGCAGCAGGGTGAGAACACCAAAAGCGCACACACACCGTCTGCACTTTCTGACTGGATGAGAAGACGGTGGAGGAACAGGAGTAGAAGGCAACATGGATAGTGAAAAGGCTAGTGGTTGGACACCATGCGCAGCAGCAGACAACTTAATGGCTAGGGGTCGGCCTCTGTGCTTTTGCACACTGCTCCCTCGTTTGCTGTACAGCTGGGGCAGCGTGACCCCCATCTCTACCTCTGAACTGCCCACGTCATATGGGGGTTATGGCTATGTGGCTAGAAAAGTAAAAAAGTTATGGATCTTGGAATTAGGGGAGGAAAAGAAAGCAGAAGCAAAATTTGGCTGCGGAGGGAAGGGGTTAAAGCCGTGGAGCTTTTGGCAGCATTTATTTTTTTAATCAATGCATTGTAGAGCTATAATTTTGTAATTTTTGTCAGATATTGCTGTGCGATTTTTTTTTTAGCTGTTTTTTTTTTTTAAATTAGTAAATAATTTTTATAATTCTTTTAAAGACAATGAGAAAAATATTTCTATTCCACCATTTTTCTGGGGCAGAGGGTGAAAAATTGATTTTTTTTCTTAATTTTTTGCCTAACTGTTTTGGGGTTTTTTCTTTGTAAATTATTTGACTAAATGTTGTTTTGGTGTAGAAGGAAACATTTACTGTAGAATTATATTATTAGGTTACAATACATATGCACATATTTGCCTATGTATTTCAGAACCCGGTGGGGCTTCGTAAGGCCCAGAGCTCTTCCTCAGGCCGAGTTCGAAAGAGCATATGAAACATCTGAAGAATGGAAGAGACTAGTGCGCACCGTGAATGTGAAAAGCGCCATGTGTACAACGCTACCTGAGAACATCTGAAGGTAACATGGACGGCACACCTGAGCAACATAAGCTCGACTAACCCCGGTCACCATAGGACGAGGTCAGACATAAAGGAATACCCCTTACCTTAATATACTACAAGTGTTTAATCCTCGGCATTGAAGTTTTCTCCTATTTTGCCCGGTGACACAGAATAACAAAAGTTAATCTCAGCCTAATTTACCTAAACTGATTCTGGGGCCTCAACCCCTATATCTGCTCCATCATTGTATCTTTAATGTATGGGACATAATAGAGGCTCTCCATGCTGTTTATTCATGGCACAAGTCAGTTTTACAAACGAGAAGTAACGGTGATGTTATAATTATAGGATGTTAAATTTCCATCTCACACAATTTTTCCTGTTCTTTATTTCAGATACAATACTTTCTCTACAATGGCAGCTCCCAATGATTCTTGCTTTCAACCCACCTCCTTCACGTTGCTGGGGATCCCAGGTCTGGAGCATCTACATGTCTGGATCTCCATCCCGTTCTTCTCCATATATCTGTCAGCCATTGTTGGGAACTACACCGTTGTACTGATCATTATCATGGAGACGAGTCTCCACCAGCCCATGTACATCTATTTCATCCTCCTTGGTCTTGTAGACATCATTCTTTCAAATTCTACCATACCCAAACTTCTTGGCATCTTCTGGTTTCAGTATAAAGAGATTGACTTTGACGCTTGTCTTCTCCAGATGTTCTTCGTTCACGCATCATCTGCTGTGGAATCTGGTATCTTTCTCGCTATGGCGTATGATCGATATGTGGCCATATGCAATCCTCTTAGATATACAACCATAGTGACCACCAGCGTTATCATTAGCAGTGGCACATTAGCCGTACTGCGGGGGGTGTTTTATATCCTTCCCCTGCCTCTTTTACTGACAAAGTTCCACCTTTACACCAGCAATGTTATCCTGCACTCGTATTGTGAGCATATGGCGGTGGTGAGACTGGCCTGTGCAGACGTCTCCTTCAATGACCATGTTGGCTTGGCAGTCGGGTTTATGGTGCTGGGGATGGACTCCGCACTTATTTTAAGTTCATATGTGATGATCATTCGGGCTCTTCTTAGGTTGACGCTTGAGGCTCGTCTAAAGGCCTTCGGGACATGTGTTTCCCATGTCTGCGCTATCTTATGTTTCTATACTCCTATACTCTGTTCATCCTTAGTCCACAGATTCGGCACAGATGTTCCTCACCAGACTCATATCCTCCTGGCTAATTTCTACCTCCTTGTCCCTCCACTGCTGAACCCTCTGGTCTACGGCATAAGAACGAGACTAATCAGGGAGCGTGTGAGAATGTACTTTTCCTAAAGAAACTTCCACATTTCCAGTGCCAAGGCAGGTGTGAAACCCTACGCTGAATCTTATCTCGGCAAATATTATGATGGACCTTCTGTATTAACACAAACACCTGACCTGTAGACATCTGCCATCGTTGTGTGAGCTTCTTGGATATTTACACTGATAGCAAAGACGATGAAAAGACTGAATATTGGGTCCCTCGTATAGCTGAACAGTCAAGAGTTTAGATGAATGAGCTATTTTTCCATGGTACAGTCTAGAGATCATTTTCGCAATTCTCTGAGCCCAGGCCATTAAGATCCTAAGAAGGTCAACTGAATGAAATGAAATCATTCCCTGAATGTGGAGGTCAATTCAAAGCAAGATAAATTTGCTTAAATTTTAACAAAATCTTTAGTGCAATTTGAATGACGGCTTGTCGGGCACAATTTTGTTTAATTCTTCTCAGGACAGCGAAAAACTAAAAAAACTATAGTATTATACTCACCTCCCCCTGTCATCTGTCCTACCACCGCGGCACCCCACCGGGTCCTACGCTCCCTCAGTTCCTCCCTCTGGTTCCAGTCTTCTCTTTCATCTTACATCTTATTCATTCGCCTTCACCTCTGGCACTGACCGAGCCTCAAGTGACTTTGTGATTGGGTGCGGGGTGATGAAAGTCTGATCAAATAAGGAACCCTAGAACAGTGAGGGAAAGTGAAAATTAAAGAGAAAACCGGAGTCAGAGGGAGTAAATGACTGAGCGGGGAACCGAGCCGGGAACTACGGTGCCGCGGCAGATGAGGGAGATGGTGAGTTTAATGTTTTATTTTGAACCTCTCCATTCATTGTGCTCTGGGGGCTGGAGAGATCTCAGGACATAATAAACCACTTGTAATAACTATTTGATTCCATACAATCAAATTGTATCAGAGTCACTCACCTTTACCTAAAATTTTACACATATTTATCAGTCATTTTGTGTTTTTTCTTGCCTTTTGGGGGAAATTTTGAAACAATTCCGGAGTTTTTTGAGGGATAAAGATTCCACTAAACCCTAACATCTCATGCACACGGTAGAGACATGGAGCTCTAATATAGTTGTGTGCACAAGGAATAACGCTGAAGATGCACAGAATCTCTGATCAGACCACAGCCATGCTGGTGAAATTCCAGCTAGTGGTCTGTGACTTGTCATCTACCACTCAACTGTTTCATAGCTGTCATTTGGCCAAGACTGATTATAGGTACTGGGCAAAGTCAAAGGCGACGTGTGACAAATATTTTGGCAATTCTTTTACAACGGTCTTTTTGAGGTTATGAGGACCAAATTGACCACACTGAACGCCAATGATGCAATGTTGAAATGTAACCCCCCCTCCCCCGATCGTCATGCCATGAGACACATGTCACTGTCATCTAACTGTAAGCAAAGTTATATAGAAGAGTTTAATGGGCGTCCAGTCCTGTGCTTTATCCATCAGGACAAGCAATGTTATGCGACTCAGACGTTTGTATAAAAAGAAAGGCTAATATGAAAGAAGTCAGGAGGAAGAACTGGAATTATAAGAATCGTAAAAATGCCAAGAAATTTATGAAAAAATGAACTAGACTTGAAGACTCGTTTTTTTTAATTATTTATTTACAGCGCAGGCGCCGGCTGGTGACTACTCTCATCAGCCACTCCTGTTCTCGCTGGTATTAGCGGTAGCAGGAGTAGGTTGATGGGAGCAGTAGTTCCATCAGCTGACGCCAGTGACCAGAGGTAAACGTTATCCCTTCGATCACAGCTGCGGGCTCATGCTGTCATTCAACAGCGTGGGAACTGCAGCTGTCTTAGCAGCGGTAATGATTTTACCGCTGATCAGAAGCGGTGTTTGCCGTGCTGTCATACAAATAATAGCGTGGCAAACACTGGATGTTTGGGCCCCCAATTCAAGAGAATGGGGTCCGGGTTCGGGTTCTGTTCTGGTACCGAAACACAAATTTTTTTTAACTCTTCGGCTCAACCCGCCGGACCCAAACATTCATGGGACTGCCCATCTCTACCCGTAAGTCCATAGAGTATTCTCCTAAACATCTTGGGGATCATCAAAATGTTTTCTGGCAAAACTGAGAGGAGCCTTTATGTTCTTATTACTCAGCAGTGGTTTTCATATTGTAGCTCTGCCATGTAGGACATTTTTGTTCAGTCTCTTTCTTATGGTGGAGTCATGAACACTGACCTTAACTAAGGAAAGTGAGACCTCTTGTGAATTCTGCTCTTGGGCTCCCTCCGGTGGTTATGAGTGGTAGTGCTGCTGTCTGTGGATCGCAGCATTTATCAGGTGTGTTCAATTTGGACTCAGCTATTTAGTCCTGCTTGATCCTTTAGTCAGTTCCAGTTGTCCATTGTTTTTGGAGGATTCACATCCCTTCTGGTCTCTCCTGTTTGCTGTGCTTTTCTTCAAAGATAAGTCCTGGCTTTGTTTTTGCTGTCCACCTGCTGTGGACCTTAAAGTTCTGTGCTTTTTCATGTTTTTGTCTTGTCTAGCTTAGTCTGTGAAGGATTTCTTGCAGCCTAGCTGTGTCTCTGGAGATGCAGATATACCCTCCATGTCTTTAGTCAGATGTGGTGATTTGTATTTTCTGTGGTGGATATTTTCTAGTGTTTTAATACTGACCGCATAGTACTCTGTTCTATTCTTTCTTTTTAGCTAGTATGGCCTCCTATGCTAAATCCTGATTTCATGTCTGCGTATGTTATTTCCCTCTCCTCTCACAGTCAATATTTGTGGGGGGCTGTCTATCCTTTGGGGATTTTCTCTGAGGCAAGATAGGTTTCCTGTTTCTGTCTTTAGGGGTAGTTAGTTCTTAGGCTGTGTCGAGGGGTCTAGGGAGTGTTGGGTACCCCCCACGGCTACTTCTAGTTGCGCTGCTAGTTCAGGGTTTGCGGTCAGTACAGGTTCCACCTTCTCCAGAGTACGTCTCATGCTGCTCCAAGGCCACCAGATCATAACAGAGACCTGCAGTTCTTTGGATGTTGTTGTGGGGCCTTCTGTGACCTCTTGGATGAGTTGTTGCTTCGTTCTTGGGGTAGTTTTGGTCAGCTGGTGGCCACTCCTGGGAAAGTTCACCACTGTTGCATGTTTTTACCATTTGTGGATAATGGTTCTCACTGTGGTTCACTGGCGTCCCAAGCTTTAGAAATGGTTTTACAATATTTTCCATACTGATAGATCTCGATTACTTTGCTTCTCATTTGTTCCAGAATTTCTTTTGATCGCGATATAATGTCTAGTTTTGGAGGATATTTTGGTCTACTTCACATTGTCAGGCAGGGTCCTATTTAAGTGATTTCTTGATTGAGAAAAGGTATGTCAGTAATCAGGCCGGTGAGTGGCTGGGGATTGTGAACTTAGCTTCCCACAGATGTGATAAGCCACAGATCATTTAGGTTTCAGAAGGGGGGAAATTACGTTTTCACACAGGGCCCTGTAGGTTTGGATTTCTTTTTCCCTGAATAATAAAGACCTTCATTTAAAAACTGCATTTTGTGATTACTTGTGTTTTTTTTGTCCAATACTTACAATTGTTTATTGATTTGAAACATTTATGTTTTACAAACAAGCAAAAGAATAGGAAATCAGTAAGGGAGCTAACACTTTTTCACACAATTGTTGAATGAAAGGTATAACAAAAGAAGAAGTAGTATACCTGTGTCATGGAAATCGCTGAGAGCATTGCGAAGTGAAGAACTCCTTTTCGGAAATAGACGGGACGACAGCAAACTAACTTCCAGGACTGACAAATGACAAAAACCCAAACTCTGCTTTCTATGAGATAAAGGTTACTCTCACATACCTACCCTGGGTGAGCTCATAGGGGGCTGCTCATGGAATGTGCTAGGTCTTTAGAAGATGATGAGATCACCAACTTATAGAATATCTTCACCTCTGGAGGTCCCCAGCAGAAGATATTGTTTTTTATGCTTCATATCATGACTTTACCTTTCTATAGAGATGAAATGGCATGGATAGCATCATCCATCTAGCAGATATTAAATCTGAGCTGTTTGACCAGCCTGATGGTGATGTGAGTGAATGCGTTATGTTCATCCCTAAACTACGATGCCAAAAATATATCTCATATAAATATCAGGTAGGTGCAAACGACAATTTTCATTATTGACAACTGGCTCCAGAGTGTCTGAGATAATTCCTTTGAACAGAGGAAGCCCCTGTACTTCTCTACCTCTGAGTATACAAAGTTGCTCACTACCACTGACCTGGACTAGAGACCCATGAATCCATCCGCTCATATCTAGTCCCAACTGTCCCAGATACAGCGGACAGAACTGGGTTTGGGTCTATGCCCTGCTGTCTTGGGCATCTGCTGAATGTCCCTCAGTATCACCGCCCCTCTGACAAGTTCTCCTGCCAGGGGAGAAAGAAATGGCAAATAGTGGTGGCTTGAGATGTGGCAAAGCTGAAAATTAGACTCATTAGAGAAGAACATCTTACTCCAGTCCTCTATGGTCCAATCCTTATGGTCTTTGGCAAACTTCAGCATGGCTCTTGTGATGGTGTAATATGCTATGTGGGTATCATTTTTGTGTAGATTTCTATTTTACTTATTTTCATGGTGTTCTCTTGTAGAAGGAGTTATTTGCTAATTGATGAATGGCTGTTGCTGCCATCTGATACCAGCCCCCACAGTACTGTATTGTATGCTAAGGACATGTTGACCTAGCTTATTGAAACAATGAGCCCCTGAGACCTTCCCCCTCCTGACCTGTGAATGAGGAGGGAGACTTGTAAATATCAGGGAGGTGAGACACAGATCAGTCCTGTGTGCAATGATGAGGTGTTCACAGGATCTCAGAGAGAAAGAAGAGTATATGGACTATGCTATCCTCTGTCTGCTGGACTGTTGGACTTTTGTCCTGTTACTGAGCTGCATTCATGTTCTGGACTATTTTATCCTTTGTGTGGTGGATCGTATATGAACCTTTCATATTTTTGCCTAAATAAAGGTCATGGAATTGTTTACTATACTCTAGCTCAGTGGGATCAACAGAGCATAACCTAATGGAGAACCACCCACAGAGTGAGTACAGAAATTGGACTGTATCCAGTTTACAGGAGAGAGCCAGAGACCTGGGCCTGAACTACCAGGGACTGACTAAAGAGGCCTTTAATGACCTACTGGTGGGTGCCAGCCCGGCCACCTCCTCCCATATGTCTGAACGATGAGCACTGGAGACGAGGACCCCCACCCCAAAAAGCCAGTGGGTGGTGTGGTACGAAGAAGAGATGGCGGTTCTGGGCCCAGGTGTCTCTCAGGAGTACAGGGAGGAGGCTGCCCGCCAGGCACAGCGGAGACAAGAAGCAATGGAGCTTGAAAGGGGGAGTAACACAATGTGGAATGTAAACCCAACGATCCGGGAGCCTGTACAGATCACCCGGACAGAGTTTAAGCCATTTGATGAGGCTCCGTGGATAGAACTGCAGCCTGGCCGATGAAACCCTTACTATCTGACCGCAATGCAGGAGGCTTCTGGACAATGAACCACGGCCTGCTCCCGCGCCACATCCCCCTCCGATTATATCTGCCCTTCCACCTAGTCGCAAGCCTATGATAATCACACCTCAATCCTGGGCCCCAACAGTTCCGACCACGACCTGGGGGGTATCAGAGAGAGGAGATGTTATGGGTGTGGGCAACCTGGACACTTGCAGTCTGGCTGTCCCTCAAGGATTCAGAGGGAGCCCCACACAGCCTCACCTCATCCAGTACATCTTGTGCACTCCATCCCGCCTGAGGAAGAGCTACCACCACCCAAACCAGAGTGGACAACCGGCCACGGCACCATAGAAGCCCCTCCTGGAGTGTACGGACTCTGACCTTTGTCCATCAGAAATGCAGAGCAATGGCATTGCCACCTGCAGGATGTCTTAAGTGATGGATACAAAGTGACGGGATTTAGAGACATGGGGCATTCCTGAATATCGCTGACCCCCGTGTGGTTCGACCCGAGGCAATTCACCAGGGCCCGGGAATTCCCATTGTCCTGGCGGGGGGTGTCTGCAAATATATACAGCGAGCTTTGGTACGTTTGGATTATGGTTTTGGAGAAAAACTGTGTTGGATTGGAGTTATGGGAGGACTTCCTGTAGATATCCTCCTTGGAAATGACATTGGGGAGTTGCAAAGTCATTTTGTGGGAGCAGAAGGTCCGTGGGCCTCTCACTCTTCTGAAAGAACAATTGGAGGGAGATATCGCAGATACCGGAACACCCATCATTCCCTACGTTCTAGAGTTCAGAGACTGTCTCGCCCAGCTAGCTACCTTCGCTTGGCTACATGCATTTGCATATTTCCCATAAGGGATGGGGGCAGTGTTCTGGATCACTGCGTTGAGAAACACGTGATGGTGTCTCCGCGGTGTTGGATGTTTTGATCTCCCTGAGGTCATTCATCCTTATGTTTATAGTACCTTGGCTAATGAACATCAGCGAATGGCCCAGTCCAGTCAAAAAGCCTGGTATGACCATAATGCCAGGACCCGGGAATTTATGGACAAGTGCTCCTGATTATTGCAACCCCGGCCACTGTACAAGGAACTTGTAGAAGGAGACCTGTTATGAACAGGTAATTCAGAACCACAATGGACCTTGAAGTTCAGAGCACACAAAGTGACCTGACAATTACCAAAAACATAGGACGACCTCTGAGACGTGGAAACTCTGCTGACCGCAATCCCTAATCCTATCCAACCACACTAAAGGTAGCCGTGAAGCGCTCCTGACCAGTCCTATGCGCCTCGAGCACAGCCTGAGAAACTAGCTAGCCCTAAGAAAGAAAAATAAGCCTACCTTGCCTCAGAGAAATACCCCAAAGGAAAAGGAAGCCCCCCACATATAATGACTGTGAGTTGAGATGAAAATACAAACGCAGAGATGAAATAGATTTAGCAAAGTGAGGCCCAACTTACTGAACAGACCGAAGATAGGAAAGATTGCTTTGCGGTCAACACAAAACCCTACAAACAACCACGCAGAGGGGGCAAAAAGACCCTCCGCACCGACTAACGGTACGGAGGTGCTCCCTCTGCGTCCCAGAGCTTCCAGCAAGCAAGAAAAACCAATATAGCAAGCTGGACAGAAAAAATAGCAAACAAAAATAACACAAGCAAAACTTAGCTTATGCACAATAGACAGGCCACAGGAACGATCCAGGAGAAAGCAAGACCAATACTAGAACATTGACTGGAGGCCAGGATCAAAGCACTAGGTGGAGTTAAATAGAGCAGCACCTAACGACTTAACCTCATCACCTGAGGAAGGAAACTCAGAAGCCGCAGTACCACTCTCATCCACCAAAGGAAGCTCATAGACAGAACCAGCCGAAGTACCACTCACGACCACAGGAGGGAGCTTGGCCACAGAATTCACAACAGAGACCCCAAGGGCAGAAAACGACAAAGAGGCTGAATATCTGTAAGCTGCAAAATAAAAGAATTGCAAGGGAATTTGCCAATGACCTTGATGGCAGACTGTTAAATATACTACAGGCAGAGGAGATTGGCGTTGAGGAACAGTGGACAATTCTGAGAGATGCTGTTTATAATACTGCTCTGGAGCATCTCGGATCAGCAACCAGAAATAATCAAGACTGGTTCGATGAAAACGACGAGGAAATAAAGACACTCCTAGAAGAGAAACATCAGCGGTACAAGGTGTACCAAAATGACCCCACGTCGTTAGCTAAGAAAGGTGCCTTTACCAACATAAAAAGAAAGCTACAAATCAAGCTACGCGAGATGCAGGATATCTGGTTTAGCAAGAGGGCCGACGAAATTCAGGGCTATGCAGATACCCATGACCAGAAACGCTTCTACGATGCGCTCAAAGCTGTATATGGACCCCAGTCATCAAGCTCTTCATCTCTGCTTAACGCAGATGGAACTAAGCTGCTGACAGAAAGGAAACAAATTCTGGAACGGTGGGCTGAGCACTTTAATAATATTCTTAATCACCCTGCCAATATCAATGATGAGGCTATTGCTCACCTGCCCCAGGTAGAAATCAACAAGGAGCTTGATGTTCTTCCAAGTGGAGATGAAGTCAGGAAAGCAGTAAAACAACTTTCTTGTGGAAAAGCACCCGGAAATGATGCTATACCTGCTGAGGTATATAAATCTGGCGGCCCTGTTCTGATGCAAACGGTGACCAAACTATTCCAATATATGTGGACAAAGGAACAGGTTCCACAACAGATGAAAGATGCCAGCATAATCCACATATACAAGAGGAAAGGTAATCGCCAATCTTGTGACAACCATCGAGCCATCTCCCTTCTGTCCACTGCAGGCAAGATATTGGTTCGTGTCTTGCTCAACCGCCTTTTACATCACCTTGAGCAAGGACTCTTACCCGAAAGCCAGTGTGGTTTCGTTGCTAAACGTGGAACAGTAGATATGGTCTTTTCAGCACGTCAACTTCAGGAAAAGTGCCAGGAGCAACACTGTGACCTTTATGTAACTTTTGTTGATTTGACCAAGGCTTTTGACACAGTCAGTAGGGACGGCCTGTGGAAGATCATGGCAAAATTTGGCTGCCCGAGCAAGTTCATCTCAGTCATCCGGCAGTTCCATGATGGCATGATGGTGAAGGTTCTGAATGATGGAGACGTATCTGAGGCTTTCTCAGTAACAAAAGGCGTAAAACAAGGCTGTGTGCTTGCTCCAACCCTGTTCAGTATGCTGTTCTCTGCAATGTTAAGTGATGCCTTTAACAACTGTGAAGATGGAATCCAGGTTAGGTACAGGACTGATGGCAAGCTATTCAACCCAAAACGCCTGAAGGCGGTTACGAAAGTGCATGAGACTGTTATCCGTGAATTACTATTTGCTGATGACTGTGCACTTAACGCTAGCACGGAACAGCAGATGCAGCATGAAATGGACAGTTTTTTGCAAGCCTGCGACAGTTTGGGTCTCGAGATCAACATTAGAAAAACCAAAGTCATGTATCAACCGGTTCCAGGAAAACTGTACAAGGAGCCACGTATCACGGTGAAGGAGCAAAACCTCAAAGCAGTCGATAACTTCACCTACTTAGGCAGCACACTTTCCCGTGAAGTAACAATAGACTTTGAGGTTAATAACAGAATTGCTAAAGCCAGTGCCGCCTTCGGGAGACTGCGTAAGAACGTCTGGGAACGAAGGGGACTCAGCCTCACCACCAAGCTGAAGGTCTACTGCGCGGTGGTCCTAACCACACTTCTCTATGCTAGCGAGACCTGGACAGTGTACAGCCGGCATGCTAAACAGCTTAATCATTTCCACATGAGTTGCCTCCGCAGACTCCTCCACATCAGGTGGCAAGACAAGGTCCCGGACACGGCAATTCTGGAACAAACTGGGCTCTGCAGCATTTACACTCTCCTGCTGAAAGTCCAAGCCAGGTGGGCTGGACATGTGGTCCGAATGCCGGACAGCCGACTACCGGAACAACTGCTGTACGGAGAACTGTGCCAAGGAAAGCGAGCAGTTGGGGGGCAGAAGAACCGCTATAAAGACTGCCTTAAGGTGTCTCTCAAAAACCTGGAAGTCAACACCAATGAATGGGAAGAGTTTGCCCTGGATAGTCCAGGTTGGCGGGGCAGGATCACCTCAGGAGCACGTGCAGCTGAAGATAGGAAAATCTGTGACGCAAAAAGAAAGCGTGCTGTACGCAAGGCACAAGCAGAATCTGGTGTACTGACCACATCTGCTTTCGTATGTCAAGTATGTGGGCGAACCTTCAGGGCCCGGATTGGACTCATCAGCCACCTCCGGACCCATAACTATTAATTCTCTTCTAACCCTGAAGTCATAGTCATCTTCTAAAACGAAGGACGAACATCACAAGGAACTATAAACAGTGGAGCAGGGTGGACTAAAGTGAGCAGGCCAGAGGTCTGTCTAGACCTCATTAGCGTGCTCACTTATTATAAAGGGGAGAGGTTGTGATGGTGTGATATGTTATGTGGGTATTATTTTTGTGTATATTTCTATTTTAATTATTTTCATGGTGTTCTCTTGTAGAAGGAGTTATGTGCTAATTGATGAATGGCTGTTGCTGCCATCTGATATCAGCCCCCACAGCACTGTATTGTTTGCTAATATGCTAATGATATGTTGACCTAGCTTGTTGAAACAATGAGCCCCTGAGACCTTCCCCCTCCTGACCTGTGAATGAGGAGGGAGACTTGTAAACATCAGGGAGGTGAGACAGAGATCAGTCCTGTGTGGAATGAGGATGTGTGTTATGAACAGGTGATTCAGAACCACAATGGACCTAGTGGTTAAGAGCACACAAAGTGACCTGACAGTTACTAACATAGGACGAGCTCTGAGACGTGGGAACTCTGCTGACCGCAATCCCTAATCCTATCATGCCACACTAGAGGTAGCCGTGGATTGCGCCTAACGCTCCCTATGCAACTCGGCACAGCCTGAGAAACTAGCTAGCCCTGAAGACAGAAAAATAAGCCTACCTTGCCTAAGAGAAATTCCCCAAAGGAAAGGGCAGCCCCCCACATATAATGACTGTGAGTTAAGATGAAAATACAAACACAGAGATTAAATAGATTTTAGCAAAGTGAGGCCCGACTTACTGAATAGACCGAGGATAGGAAAGATAACTTTGCGGTCAACACAAAAACCTACAAACAACCACGCAGAGGGGGCAAAAAGACCCTCCGCACCGACTAACGGTACGGAGGTGCTCCCTCTGCGTCTCAGAGCTTCCAGCAAGCAAGAAAAACCAATATAGCAAGCTGGACAGAAAATATAGCAAACAAAAGTAACACAAGCAAAACTTAGCTTATGCAGGGCAGACAGGCCACAAGAACGATCCAAGAGAAAGCAAGACCAATACTGGAACATTGACTGGAGGCCAGGAACAAAGAACTAGGTGGAGTTAAATAGAGCAGCACCTAACGACTTAACCTCGTCACCTGAGGAAGGAAAGTCAGAAGCCGCAGCCCCACTCACCTCCACCAGAGGAAGCTCATAGACAGAACCAGCCAAAGTACCACTCATGACCAAAGGAGGGAGCTTGACCACAGAATTCCCAACAGTACCCCCCCCCTTGAGGAGGGGTCACCGAACCCTCACCAGAGCCCCCAGGCCGACCAGGACGAGCCAAATGAAAGGCACGAACCAGATCGGCAGCATGAACATCAGAGGCAAAGACCCAGGAATTATCTTCCTGACCATAACCCTTCCACTTAACCAGGTACTGGAGTTTCCATCCCGAAATACGAGAATCCAAAATCTTCTCCACTATATACTCCAAATCCTCCTCAACCAAAACCGGGGCAGGAGGATCAACGGATGGAACCACAGGTGCCACGTATCTCCGCAACAATGACCTATGGAATACGTTATGGATGGAAAAAGAAGCTGGAAGGGTCAAACGAAAAGACACAGGATTAAGAACCTCAGAAATCCTATACGGACCAATGAAACGAGGCTTAAACTTAGGAGAGGAAACTTTCATAGGAATATAACGAGATGACAACCAAACCAAATCCCCAACACGAAGTCGGGGACCCACACAGCGCCTGCGGTTAGCGAAACGTTGAGCTTTCTCCTGAGACAATGTCAAATTGTCCACCACATGAGTCCAAATCTGCTGCAACCTATCCACCACAGTATCCACACCAGGAGAGTCAGAAGACTCAACCTGCCCTGAAGAGAAACGAGGATGGAAACCAGAATTGCAGAAAAACGGCGAAACCAAAGTAGCCGAGCTGGCCCGATTATTAAGGGCGAACTCAGCCAAAGGCAAAAAGGACACCCAATCATCCTGATCGGCAGAAACAAAACATCTCAGATATGTTTCCAAGGTCTGATTGGTTCGTTCAGTCTGGCCATTTGTCTGAGGATGGAAAGCCGAGGAAAAAGACAAATCAATGCCCATCCTAGCACAAAAGGCTCGCCAAAACCTCAAAACAAACTGGGAAACTCTGTCAGAAACGATGTTCTCCGGAATGCCATGTAAACGAACCACATGCTGGAAGAACAATGGCACCAAATCAGAGGAGGAAGGCAATTTAGACAAGGGTACCAAATGGACCATCTTAGAGAAGCGATCACAAACAACCCAAATGACCGACATTTTTTGAGAGACGGGGAGATCCGAAATAAAATCTATAGAGATATGTGTCCATAGGTGCCACGTATCTCCGCAACAATGACCTATGGAATACGTTATGTATGGAAAAAGAATCTGGAAGAGTCAGACGAAAAGACACAGGATTAAGAACCTCAGAAATCCTATACGGACCAATGAAACGAGGTTTAAACTTAGGAGAGGACACCTTCGTAGGAATAGGACGAGAAGATAACCAAACCAGATCCCCAACACGAAGTCGGGGACCCACACAGCGTCTGCGATTAGCAAAACGTTGAGCCCTCTCCTGGGACAATGTCAAATTGTCCACTACATGAGTCCAAATCTGCTGCAACCTGTCCACCACAGTATCCACACCAGGACAGTCCGAAGACTCAACCTGTCCTGAAGAGAAACGAGGATGGAACCCAGAGTTGCAGAAAAATGGCGAAACCAAGGTAGCCGAGCTGGCCCGGTTATTAAGGGCGAACTCAGCCAAAGGCAAAAAGGACACCCAGTCATCCTGATCAGCAGAAACAAAGCATCTCAGATATGTTTCCAAGGTCTGATTGGTTCGTTCGGTCTGGTCATTAGTCTGAGGATGGAAAGCCGAGGAAAAAGACAAGTCAATGCCCATCCTACCACAAAAGGCTCGCCAAGACCTCGAAACAAACTGGGAACCTCTGTCAGAAACGATATTCTCTGGAATGCCATGTAAACGAACCACATGCTGGAAGAACAATGGCACCAAATCAGAGGAGGAAGGCAATTTAGACAAGGGTACCAGATGGACCATCTTAGAAAAGCGATCACAGACCACCCAAATGACTGACATCTTTTGAGAAACGGGAAGATCTGAAATAAAATCCATAGAGATATGTGTCCAAGGCCTCTTCGGGACCGGCAAGGGCAAAAGCAACCCACTGGCACGAGAACAGCAGGGCTTAGCCCGAGCACAAATCCCACAGGACTGCATAAACGAACGCACATCCCGCGACAGAGACGGCCACCAAAAGGATCTAGCCACCAAATCTCTGGTACCAAAGATTCCAGGATGACCAGCCAACACCGAACAATGAACCTCAGAGATAACTCTACTCGTCCATTTATCAGGGACAAACAGTTTATCCGCTGGGCAACGGTCAGGTCTATTAGCCTGAAATTTTTGCAGCACCCGCCGCAAATCAGGGGAGATGGCAGACAAAATTATCCCCTCTTTGAGAATACCCGCCGGCTCAGACAAACCCGGAGAGTCGGGCACAAAACTCCTAGACAGGGCATCCGCCTTCACATTTTTAGAGCCCGGAAGGTACGAAACCACAAAGTCAAAACGGGAGAAAAACAGCGACCAACGAGCCTGTCTAGGATTCAACCGTTTGGCAGACTCGAGATAAGTCAAGTTCTTGTGATCAGTCAAGACCACCACGCGATGCTTAGCTCCTTCAAGCCAATGACGCCACTCCTCGAATGCCCACTTCATGGCCAGCAACTCTCGATTGCCAACATCATAATTTCGCTCAGCAGGCGAAAACTTCATGGAAAAGAAGGCGCATGGTTTCATCACTGAGCCATCAGAACTTCTTTGCGACAAAACAGCCCCTGCTCCAATCTCAGAAGCATCAACCTCGACCTGGAACGGGAGCGAAACATCTGGTTGGCACAACACAGGGGCAGAAGAAAAACGACGCTTCAACTCTTGAAAAGCTTCCACAGCAGCAGAAGACCAATTGACCACATCAGCACCCTTCTTGGTTAACTCAGTCAACGGTTTAGCAATACTAGAAAAATTATTGATGAAGCGACGATAAAAATTAGCAAAGCCCAGGAACTTTTGCAGACTCTTCAGAAATGTTGGCTGAGTCCAATCATAAATGGCCTGAACTTTAACAGGGTCCATCTCGATAGTAGAAGGGGAAAAAATGAACCCCAAAAATGAAACCTTCTGAACACCAAAGAGACACTTTGACCCCTTCACAAACAAAGAATTCGCACGCAGAACCTGGAACACCATTCTGACCTGCTTCACGTGAGACTCCCAATCATCCGAGAAGACCAAAATATCATCCAAGTATACAATCAGGAATCTATCCAGGTACTCTCGGAAGATGTCATGCATAAATGACTGAAATACTGATGGAGCATTGGAAAGCCCGAATGGCATAACCAGGTACTCAAAATGGCCCTCGGGCGTATTAAATGCTGTTTTCCATTCATCGCCCTGTTTAATACGCACAAGATTATACGCACCACGAAGATCTATCTTGGTGAACCAACTAGCCCCCTTAATCCGAGCAAACAAATCAGACAGCAGCGGCAAGGGGTACTGAAATTTGACCGTGATTTTATTTAGAACGCGGTAATCAATAGAAGGTCTCAAAGAACCATCCTTCTTGGCCACAAAAAAGAACCCTGCTCCCAATGGTGACGACGACGGGCGAATATGACCCTTCTCCAAGGATTCCTTTACGTAACTCCGCATAGCGGCGTCCTCAGGCACAGATAAATTAAACAGTCGACCCTTAGGAAACTTACTACCAGGAATCAAATCGATAGCACAATCACAATTCCTATGCGGAGGTAGGGCACTGGACTTGGGCTCATCAAATACATCCCGGTAATCTGACAAGAACTCTGAGCCCTCAGAAGGGGTGGATGATGAAATAGACAGAAATGGAACATCACCATGTACCCCCTGACAACCCCAGCTGGACACAGACATTGATTTCCAATCCAATACTGGGTTATGGACTTGTAGCCATGGCAACCTCAACACGACCACATCATGCAGATTATGCAACACCAAAAAGCGAATATCCTCCTGATGCGCAGGAGCCATGCACATGCTCAGCTGGGTCCAGTACTGAGGCTTATTCTTGGCCAAAGGCGTAGCATCAATTCCTCTCAATGGAATAGGATACTGCAAGGGCTCCAAAAAAACCCCACAGCGCCTAGCATACTCCAAGTCCATCAAATTCAGGGCAGCGCCTGAATCCACAAATGCCATGACAGAATAAGATGACAAAGAGCAGATCAAAGTAATGGACAAAAGAAATTTCGACTGTACCGTACCAATGGTGGCAGACCTAGCGAACCGCTTAGTGCGCTTAGGACAATCGGAGATAGCATGAGTGGAATCACCACAGTAAAAACACAGCCCATTCTGACGTCTGTGTTCCTGCCGTTCAGCTCTGGTCAAAGTCCTATCGCACTGCATAGGCCCAGGTCCATGCTCAGATAATACCGCCAAATGGTGCACAGTTTTACGCTCACGCAAGCGTCGACCGATCTGAATGGCCAAAGACATAGACTCATTCAGACCAGCAGGCATAGGAAATCCCACCATGACATCCTTAAGGGCTTCAGAGAGACCTTTTCTGAAAATTGCTGCCAGCGCACATTCATTCCATTGAGTGAGCACGGACCACTTTCTAAACTTCTGACAATAAATCTCTATCTCATCCTGACCCTGACACAGAGCCAGCAAATTTTTCTCTGCCTGATCCACTGAATTAGGTTCATCATACAGCAATCCGAGCGCCAGAAAAAACGCATCAATATTACATAATGCAGGATCTCCTGGCGCAAGGGAAAATGCCCAGTCTTGAGGGTCGCCACGTAATAAAGAAATAATGATCTTAACTTGTTGAACTGGGTCACCAGAGGAGCGGGGTTTCAAAGCCAGAAACAGTTTACAATTATTCTTAAAACTCAGAATCTTAGCTCTATCTCCAGAAAACAAATCAGGAATAGGAATTCTTGGCTCTAACATAGAATTCTGAACCACAAAGTCTTGAATATTTTGTACTCTTGCAGTGAGATGATCCACACAAGAAGACAGATCTTTAATGTCCATCACTGCACCTGTGTCCTGAACCACCCAAATGTCTAGGGGAAAAGAAAGACAAAACACAGTACAGAGAAAAAAAAATGGTCTCAGAACTTCTCTTTTCCCTCTATTGAGAAGCATTAGTACTTCGGGCCTCCAGTACTGTTATGAACAGGTGATTCAGAACCACAATGGACCTAGTGGTTAAGAGCACACAAAGTGACCTGATAGTTACTAACATAGGACGAGCTCTGAGACGTGGGAACTCTGCTGACCGCAATCCCTAATCCTATCATACCACACTAGAGGTAGCCGTGGATTGTGCCTAACGCTCCCTATGCAACTCGGCACAGCCTGAGAAACTAGCTAGCCCTGAAGACAGAAAAATAAGCCTACCTTGCCTCAGAGAAATTCCCCAAAGGAAAAGGCAGCCCCCCACATATAATGACTGTGAGTGTTAGGGGTCGAGTTCCCGCTTCTGCACTGGGGGAATCTCGAGCCACTTCCGCTGCGGTCTCCCATTCTTGTCCAGCCGCAGTGGAGCCTGCTCAGCAAGGACGTCGGTCCCAGCGTCTTGCTCATTCTCACTCTGTTCAGAGAGTTAGTGCTGCTTCTCCAGTCTCTGCCATTAAAGTCAGTACTGGTCAGCAGCGAGCGGACTTCTCTGGGACTAAGTCCTTGTCTGCATGTACTGAGCATGCCCAGCGTAAGGTCTCCCGTTGGAGATCGAGGGTCATGTGCTCAGGCTCTGCAGCACATTCCATTGGTCCTCTTGGCAGGTCCTAGAAGGGCAAAAGTGCTGTGGCCACTTCCTGTGCTGCTCCTATATAAACTGCGCATGACCGCACGGCCATGCGCTAGTATTGTCTAACAATTGTTGATGTGTGTATGTTGTGAGTGCAAGTCGTCCTTTGAAATCCCTTCCCTATTGAATGTCTGTTCGCGGAAGGTGTATGGCTGCTACCTAGCGCCCGACTTAGCCTACAGCACTAGACACACATCTCAGCGTCCTGTAGCTGTGCCTGCCAGTACGGCGCCGTGCGCCTGCCTTGCGCTTTCCATACCCGAGTCTGGGTGGTTAGTGGCGTCCGTTAGTGCGGCATCGCTCGCACTCTTGTGCACTTATACTTCTTAAAGTTCTCTACACACCCAGTTGCGGTGTTACGCCAGCAAGGGTCTAATCGGGCTCCAATCCCTTCTGGGGTTAAGTCCGCTGACCACTTGCTCGCGCACTAGTGCGGTACTGCGGTCCTGTGGATTAACAGGATCGCTTTCTTCACGCTGGGTGAGGTTTAACCCACGCGTGTATCCTTTAGTGTACCGCCATATTGTCCGTCTTGCTAGCTGCAGGGTCTTTTACCTGCACGGTGGACCTCGGACTGCGAACGCACCTAGTTTCGTACCATCTATACATGGTGCGTTCCGCCAGTCCTTAACATAATACTAGCGCCAAGGTCTGGCTAGTATGGCGGACATTCAGCAATCTTTGCGGTATATCCAGCAGTTGGAGGGTAGGTTGAAGGTTCTCGAGAACTCAACCTCAGCTGTGGATGTTACCGCAGTTGCTGTAAAGGCTGCTGGCGTGGCGGCAGCAACCTTGTCCACTGCCACCCCTGTTCCGACATTATCCCGCCTCCCGTTGCCAGAAAAATTTTCTGGAGATTGCAAAACTTGTAGGGGATTCGTGAGTCAGTGCTCTATCCACCTCGAGCTCCTGGCTGCACGTTTTCCTACAGAGCGGGCTAAGGTGGGATTTATTGTCTCGCTGTTGTCGGACAGGGCGTTGGAGTGGGCTACGCCGCTGTGGGAGCGTGATGATCATGTGGTGCAGAGTGCTCCGTTGTTTCTGGGCACGCTGAAAAAGGTCTTTCTAGGACCTCAACTCACCCATGATACAGCGCTCCAACTACTGGCATTAACTCAGGGTGAGTCCTTGGTCAGCCATTTTTCCGTCCGATTCCGTACGTTAGCTTCCGAGCTGGAGTGGTCGGATAAAGCCCTTATCCCCATATTCTGGAGGGGCCTGGCTGACCATGTTAAGGACGCTCTGGCCACTAGGGAGATTCCTGCCACACTGGAGGAGTTAATATCTATTTCTACTCGTATAGACCTCCGTTTTAACGAGCGGAGGTTGGAACGAGCCCAGTGTAGGCAGAGGTTTCGGCTGGCTCCTACCTTCGCCAAACCTTTGAAATCTCCAGTCCAGACATCTGAGTCACATGAGACCTTGGAGGTGACACGAGCGGGATCCAAGTCTCAGTCCGCTCGTGCACATAAGGTTCGTCATGTTCGCCAGCAGTCAGGACGTCTTGCCTCCAAGAGTCCTCAGCGGTCGGGGAAACGTCAGCGTCTAGTGGCAGTTGGAGGAGGTACACTAGACACGGCGACGTTTGCCTCAAAGTTGTCCTTCAAGGGGACAATTACCATAGGCCCATCCACTCTCACGGTCGAGCTATGCTTGGACTCTGGGGCAGAGGGTAACTTTATGTCCTCCGCCTTTGCCCAGCGTCACGCAATACCCTTGGTGATGCTCGCCCAGCCAGTGACCGTTCGAGTGGTAAATGGGTCAACACTACCTTCACAGATTACTCACCAAACCATTCCTTTCACCCTATCTGTGTCTCCATCACATCAGGAGATAATCTCCCTATTAGTCATTCCTGAGGGAATTGATGAGGTCCTGTTGGGGATGCCATGGCTTCGCTACCATTCTCCTCATATTGAGTGGTCCTCTGGGAGAATTTTGGGATGGAGTAAATCCTGTGAGGGTAGATGTCAGAGGGAGTGCGTTCAGGTTGCTTCTACACAGGTACCCGCAGATCTTTCCTCTCTCCCCAAGCACTATTGGTCCCATGCAGACGTGTTCTCCAAAAGAGCTGCGGAGACCCTTCCGCCTCACCGCCCCTATGACTGTCCTATTGACCTCTTGCCTGGTGCTGAGCCTCCCCGGGGTCGAGTCTACCCGTTATCTCTCCCGGAGACGGAGGCAATGTCCCAGTATATTCAGGAGAATCTGGCAAGAGGATTCATTAGGAAGTCAGTGTCACCGGCAGGGGCTGGGTTCTTCTTCGTACAGAAGAAGACTGGAGACTTACGTCCATGCATAGACTACAGGGGTCTTAACGCAATTACCGTTAAGAACAAGTACCCATTACCCCTGATATCTGAGCTCTTTGATAGGCTACGGGGAGCAAAGGTATTTACAAAGTTAGATCTGCGGGGTGCTTACAACCTGATTCGCATCCGTGAGGGGGATGAATGGAAGACGGCTTTTAACACCAGGGATGGGCACTATGAATATCTAGTGATGCCCTTTGGGCTCTGTAATGCCCCAGCCGTTTTCCAAGACTTTGTGAACGACATCTTTCGGGATATGCTCACCACCTCGGTCGTAGTCTATCTGGATGACATTCTCATCTACTCTCCAGATATAGACTCCCATCGGAGAGATGTTCGCAAAGTCTTCGACCTCTTACGGGCAAACTCCCTCTACGCTAAGTTGGAGAAGTGTGTGTTTGAGCAGGAGTCCTTGCCTTTCCTTGGATATATCATTTCTGCCCAGGGTTTGGCTATGGATCCTGCCAAGCTACAGGCTGTAATGGACTGGCAGGAACCCCATTCTCTTAAAGCGGTGCAGCGCTTTATGGGGTTCATTAATTATTATCGCCAGTTCATTCCACACTTCTCAACTTTGGTAGCTCCCTTGGTCGCCCTCACCAAGAAGGGAGCAAATCCCAAGTTGTGGTCAGAGGAGGTCTCCAAGGCCTTTCTCTCGATTAAGTCACACTTCGCTAGCGCTCCCATCCTACATCGCCCCGATGTAGATAAACCATTCATCTTGGAGGTGGATGCCTCATCCGTTGGTGCTGGAGCAGTCCTTTTCCAAAAGGATGCTCAAGGTCGGAAGCATCCTTGCTTCTTCTTCTCCAAGACCTTCACACCAGCGGAGAGGAATTATTCCATCGGGGACAGGGAGTTGCTAGCTATGAAGTTGGCTTTTTCAGAGTGGAGACACCTCTTGGAGGGAGCTCGCTTTCCCTTCCAAGTCTTCACTGACCACAAGAACTTGGTGTATATACAGACGGCCCAGCGGCTGAATTCTCGCCAGGCTAGATGGTCCCTGTTCTTCTCCCGGTTCCATTTTACTCTCCATTTTCTCTCCGGGGAGAAGAACGTTCGTGCCGACGCTCTCTCCCGCTCCGTAGTGTCATCTGAGGAGGAGGAGGAGGAGCCTCGGCTTATTGTCCCTTCTGAGAGCCTGAGAACTGTAGCTCCGGTTTCGCTAGAGTCTGTGCCCCCGGGCAAGACTTTCGTGCCAGCTAACTTGCGACCGGAGGTTCTCTCTTGGGCTCACTCCTCCAGAGTGGGGGGGCATTTTGGGACAAAGAGGACATCAGAGCTTTTGGCGAGAACATACTGGTGGCCGCATATGGCCCGAGATGTCAGGGACTACATTCAGGCGTGCGTTTCTTGCGCCCAGAATCGGTCTCCTCGGCAACGGCCTGCTGGGTTGCTTTACCCTCTACCGGTGGCAGACAGGCCCTGGGAGATGGTCGGAATGGACTTTGTGGTGGGTCTACCCAAGTCGCGTGGCTGCTCCATTATTTGGGTTGTCACTGACCATTTCTCTAAGATGGTGCATTTGGTGCCGCTTCCTCGGTTACCCTCAGCACGGGCCTTGGCGGTGTTGTTCGTTAAACACGTTTTCCGTTTGCATGGTATGCCTGATAAGATTGTCAGCGATCGGGGTCCCCAGTTCGCATCTCGGTTTTGGAGAGAGCTCTGCCGTTTACTCAGCATAGAGTTAAACCTCTCCTCTGCTTACCATCCCGAGACGAATGGGTTGGTGGAGAGAACCAACCAGACTCTGGTGACATATTTGCGACATTTCGTCTCTGCTAGGCAGGATGACTGGGCATCTTTGCTACCTTGGGCGGAATTTGCCCTGAACAACGCCGTAGCCGATTCCACTGGTCAAACTCCTTTTCTCCTTAATTACGGCCAGCATCCGCGTGTCCCTGTGCCCATGCCCGTGTCCTCCACCGATTCTAGGGTGGCAGACTGGGCGGTGGAGGCACGTGACATCTGGGACCGCACACAGGATGCTATCCGGGCCTCCAAGGAGAGAATGAGGGTTTCGGCTGATACACACCGGCGCCCCGCTCCGGTCTTTGCTCCCGGCGACTTAGTGTGGCTCTCCGCCCGTAACATCAGGCTGCGAGTTGAGTCCACTAAGTTTGCTCCTCGCTACATTGGCCCGTTTAAAGTTCTGGAACAGGTCAACCCTGTGGTTTACCGTTTGGCCATTCCTCCACGCCTTGGTATCACCGATACCTTTCACGTTTCCCTCTTAAAGCCCGTTCGCTTGTCTCGGTTTTCTGAGTCTTCTGCTGGGACATCGGGTTCATCCACGGATGAATTTGAGGTGAATGCTATTGTGGGAAGCAAGGTGGTACGTGGCAAAAAATTTTATTTGGTGGATTGGAAGGGTCATGGTCCAGAGGATAGAACCTGGGAGCCTGTGGAGCACATTCGGGCTCCGCAGCTCATTGCTGCCTTTGAACGTAGCGAGGCCCAAGGAGGGGGGGGCCCTAGGAGGGGGGGTAATGTTAGGGGTCGAGTTCCCGCTTCTGCACTGGGGGAATCTCGAGCCACTTCCGCTGCGGTCTCCCATTCTTGTCCAGCCGCAGTGGAGCCTGCTCAGCAAGGACGTCGGTCCCAGCGTCTTGCTCATTCTCACTCTGTTCAGAGAGTTAGTGCTGCTTCTCCAGTCTCTGCCATTAAAGTCAGTACTGGTCAGCAGCGAGCGGACTTCTCTGGGACTAAGTCCTTGTCTGCATGTACTGAGCATGCCCAGCGTAAGGTCTCCCGTTGGAGATCGAGGGTCATGTGCTCAGGCTCTGCAGCACATTCCATTGGTCCTCTTGGCAGGTCCTAGAAGGGCAAAAGTGCTGTGGCCACTTCCTGTGCTGCTCCTATATAAACTGCGCATGACCGCACGGCCATGCGCTAGTATTGTCTAACAATTGTTGATGTGTGTATGTTGTGAGTGCAAGTCGTCCTTTGAAATCCCTTCCCTATTGAATGTCTGTTCGCGGAAGGTGTATGGCTGCTACCTAGCGCCCGACTTAGCCTACAGCACTAGACACACATCTCAGCGTCCTGTAGCTGTGCCTGCCAGTACGGCGCCGTGCGCCTGCCTTGCGCTTTCCATACCCGAGTCTGGGTGGTTAGTGGCGTCCGTTAGTGCGGCATCGCTCGCACTCTTGTGCACTTATACTTCTTAAAGTTCTCTACACACCCAGTTGCGGTGTTACGCCAGCAAGGGTCTAATCGGGCTCCAATCCCTTCTGGGGTTAAGTCCGCTGACCACTTGCTCGCGCACTAGTGCGGTACTGCGGTCCTGTGGATTAACAGGATCGCTTTCTTCACGCTGGGTGAGGTTTAACCCACGCGTGTATCCTTTAGTGTACCGCCATATTGTCCGTCTTGCTAGCTGCAGGGTCTTTTACCTGCACGGTGGACCTCGGACTGCGAACGCACCTAGTTTCGTACCATCTATACATGGTGCGTTCCGCCAGTCCTTAACAGTGAGTTAAGATGAAAATACAAACACAGAGATGAAATAGATTTTAGCAAAGTGAAGCCCGACTTACTGAATAGACAGAGGATAGGAAAGATAACTTTGCGGTCAACACAAAAACCTACAAACAACCACGCAGAGGGGGAAAAAAGACCCTCCGCACCGACTAACGGTACGGAGGTGCTCCCTCTGCGTCTCAGAGCTTCCAGCAAGCAAGAAAAACCAATATAGCAAGCTGGACAGAAAATATAGCAAACAAAAGGCCACAAGACGATTCAGGAGAAAGCAAGACCAATACTGGAACATTGACTGGAGGCCAGGAACAAAGAACTAGGTGGAGTTAAATAGAGCAGCACCTAACGACTTAACCTCGTCAACTGAGGAAGGAAACTCAGAAGCCACAGCCCCACTCACCTCCACCAGGGGAAGCTCATAGACAGAACCAGCCGAAGTACCACTCATGACCACAGGAGAGAGCTTGACCACAGAATTCACAACAGATGTGTTCACAGCATCTCAGAGAGAAAGAAGAGTATATGGACTATGCAATCCTCTGTGGTGCTGGATTGTTGGACTTTTATTCTGTTACTGAACAGCATTTGTGTTCTGGATTATATTATCCTTTGTGTGGTGGATCGTGCATGAACCTTTCGTATTTTTGCCTAAATAAAGGTCATGGAATTGTTTACTATACTCTAGCTCTGTTGATGTGTGGTACCGGAGAAGGACCCCGTGACAGCTCTCTTTTTTGCTTCTCATTGAAAGGTTTTTTCTAGCTTTACATGACTTAAGTCCTGCCTCTAGGAACCTGTTACAAACTGTTCTGGCCATGCACATCACCCCAGCTGCCATTTGCCATTGCTTTTGTAGGTGATTTGATGTCATCCTGCGGTTGCTGAGTGACTTTCCAATAAGATGACGGCAATCCCGGTCAGTGGAGAGTTGCTTTCGCCCTCTGCCGGTCTGTAGCTTTGTTGTCCCCAATGTCTGCTGATTGACCTTGTTGTAAATTTTAAGGATGGAGGCAACATGTCGCTCACTGTGTCCCTCTGCTAGTAAAGCCAGAATTGGGCCCTTCTTTTCCTCGCTCTAGACTTTTCTTTTCAACTCCTTTGGCATGGCTAAAAGTTATTTTTTCATTCCTGTTACTTTTGGGATGTAACTAGCACTTGTTTTGCCATCCAGCTTGTCCTAATGCAAGAGGGTTGCGAACACCACAGCAGGGTTTTATAAACTTTCCTTCGTTAAATAACATTTGGTTCAGGTGATCACCTAATCAGAAGCACATTCAGTAGAATGAGG